>NC_141865.1:10915881-11074958 GCF_024713525.1 Acromyrmex echinatior | reverse complement strand
CTCGTACGCTTTGCTTTTCGCCATTCGCCATTCGCCTAATTAACTCCGTCGATTGTCGGCGGATGGCAAGAAACTGCTGGGTAGCGGATGGTTACGACTAGAACTAATCTCGACCCATATGCTCCGAGCTTCGATGTGTCCACTGAAAAACTGGGTCTCGCGATAATTGAGAGGGTGCGCGATGGGAACGCGCTAATGAAAGAAAAAGCCAAATTGGCCGTCTCAAAATAGAACTTTAGATCTCATAAGCTCCGCTTTGTATATGTACTTTGTATATGTACAAGAGAAAGAGAGAGAGGCTTGCATTGCAACATAAGTTTTGTTCGAAAGTAAAGTGCAGTATTTTCAGATAAAATAGATAGGTCTCTCGAATTGATATCATTTGGATGATCGCATCTTGACATCAGTGCGACGCATGATCGATCGATATACACGTCTCTATATCTGTTTCTCTTCTCTCGCGATGGTATTAAGAAATATATCTTACGTGGACCTAGCGTGACACGGTGAATACAAAGTCTCGAGCTGCCACAGTTCCGACATGCGCGAGAATGGTATTACAGAGTGAGAAACGAAATAGTAAACGATATAGGCAGAGACTCCCCGCTGGATCTTGTGAAGTGACAAATTATTTTTATCTCTACTGTGCGTCCCTCTGCCATTAGTACGTTTCATAGATACAAAGATGCCGTCGGCGATAACGGATACCCGAAACGTTCCTAGATTGATATGAAATGATTTTGTTCGGAATCTGGAGGTGAGCAACAAAATCTTTATATATATCTTTCGTTGTCTTTAATCAAATCGACGCCATCGCTATCCCGAGATTGATTATCATCTAAAATTCCGCGTGAAAGATGACGGTACAATTCTTAGAATAATTAAACGCTCTGACGAATCCGAAAGTAAACATTAAATTCGTTGGATTTAATTGGGATAATTTCTATTTCCTGTGTCTTAATCAAACATCTTTTTTTTTGTCGGAGTTCGTTAAATCGTTAGCGGTATCATAAATTCATGGACTCGCGTTCGTCGTTAGACGAATACATATTTTCACAGACATTTAATACCGCGCCTGTAAAATCGGTAGAGAGGAAGAGGAGGCCTGAAGGAAGATATCCGAGGAGGAAGAGAACGAATTGAATGCGATCCGAATGCAGCGCGACTGGTTCTCTTCGCGCGATCGCGGGGAATCTTAAGCACCTGCCACTTAAGGACCGGATTGCACCGCGGGAATGAGAGGGCAAGCGAAGAGATCGAACAAGTTAAGAGAAAGAAAGAGAAAGCGGAGAAAGAGCAGAATAGAGGCTTGAGAGTAGGGTAAGGAAGAGGAAGAGAAGCGATATCCTTAGGGATCGAACGTTTCTCAAACTGCTATATCGATGAACGTATAAATAATCGAATACAAGTATGAACTGATTATTGAGGAAATATAGCGTAAATAGAGGATATAATAAGATTGCCTTCATATACTTAATCTTTAATTACGTAATTTCATGAAACAACCGTCCTTCGCCAAGAAGAATAATTAACTCCTCTTTAATCAAATACAGGTATCCCATTTGCCTTTAATTTACTATAAATTAAATTTACGATATTTTACGATGTAAAATGAAGTTCGTAAAACGAAAGTTAAGTCTGACGATTGGAAACGTGATTGCATCGCTTAAACGGCGCAAGATAATTCGTCTGATCGAATAAAATCCGTTGTAAATGAAGTAGGTGTATGCTGGCAATATTGATAAGCTTGTAACGTGAGTTTTCGCTATGCCAGAGACGCCGAGATTGCTCAACGAAAGAAGACAAGAAACGACAATGGACGTGCACCAGGCTCGTGCTCTCGAACTTGGTCGACGCACTCTCGGCGCGCGGCACATACGGCGATGAAATCATAAATCGGTGAACGCCAGCCCGCCGGCACTGATAGCGAGCAACCAATAATTATGCTAATACATACATCGTAATATATCCGAGAAGACGGTTATTCGTATACGTGGTACCGTAAGCCGGCGGGATCGTTCCGATCCTCGCCGCGCGATTTCCGGCGTGTCGATCGTTCTATTCGAAGTCGGGCTTGGCGACATGTCGATCTTCATCGAAATCGTCAAGCGGCCGATATTATCGTCCACATATAATTCACGCGGGAATATTTACGATGCGTCAGTGCCTCATCGTACATCGACTGACAGTGTTACGAGAAAGTTTTTTACCGTAAGTCACGCACGTAATGATATATTAAGATGTCTGTCAAACGCCACTTGATTTTCTTCGTTATTCACAGACATGCTGTGATGTATAAGAGAAAACAATTACTCGTGATCTACCGGTGATCTTAACTCTGGTATCGTGGATGCATTGGACCCAAATCAAATTTTATAGTAGTTAGTAGAAAGTTTATTAACTATACTTTAAATAAAGATCAAGATTATTAGTCCCTGTTGTTAGTTTTGATTAAAAATACGTAAATAAGAATCCAAACATCAAAAAGTTGAAATTATTTTCAAGATTATTGAGTTTCATTTTGTTAACCTTTGAAAAATAATGAACCCATGACGTTAAAAGTATAACATTTTTTCACGAAAATAGTTAAGAGTTAACGATGTTAGCAGCTTTTGATAATTACAGATAAAGGCAAATTGCACGAACATTTTATCGTATTTTCCTAGAGAACTCTCGAGCTGAATCTTCGTTATGACGCGTGGGGGATAAACGTGATAATGTTAACGTAATTACGCCGAGTAATTACTCCGTGCAAAGACGAATGATCGTCATTATGTCTTCATGCCGAATATGATCCTCCGAGATATCAGGCGGATGCGAGTAAGGATAAAGGGAGCTGCGAATCACATCGAGTTCCTCGCGAGTTGAACAGATCGAGACGAAGACGATCGAAAAGGGCTCTGGTTTTATCCATTCAACGAATCTAGTTGAGTAGCGCTGTTAATCACGATTTCACCCGTCGACAAGATTAACGTCATTAACGGGTACGCCTATGGGTATGAATTAAGAGAATATTATCGCGTAGCGATTTCGAAATGTGTGCTAATAATAAGAGCCAGCAAATTAGTTTGGTAATCTATTAAGATAAGTTGTCATCCTGGTTGAAACTTTCTCGCTTTCTTCGTCCATAATTCGAATACAGCTATAGCCTTCTGTATCCAAAGAGGGGAATCATTGATCGAGACGTGCAAGACATACTATTAGTATCAAAGAAAGGAAAAGAGCAATAGCAACTCAGTTTCTTGAGTTAAATAACATTTTGTTATTTTTAACTTCCATGGTCAAAATGTAAATCAGTCTATTTCTGTAGTCAGTTTCAAATAAGCAACATCCATATTAACGTATGCAAATAATAAATTTAACTGAATCAAATTTAATATATTGGGTCATCTAAAAAGTATCCGCGGTTTTTTGTCACTAGATGTGTGTTGATGGTCATATATCTAGTGACAAAGTATCGCGGATACTTTTTAGATGACCCAATAGTTTCCTTAAATTATTTAACTCTATTATTTTAATTAAATTAACGATGTATTGAATAGAAGCAATAGCAACTTACAGAAATGATTAAAAATAACTTTTATTGGATATAATTTAACATTTTAAAAGCTAGATGCAAATCTGAAAATAATTTTGTTAGACATTAAAATAATTATATATAGAACGTTCAAGTTGATTATTAGGATGTCACAATTTTTTACAGCATTGCTTATGTTTGAGTGGTATGTACATAATTATATATGACAAATCCAACAAAATTATTTTCAGATCTGTATCCAACTAAATTTTTAGATACTTCAGCAAAATCATTCGTGCCGTATATTTAATGTATACTTGTACTTATTCTAACGTTGCTATCTCAATAAATATCGATCCCGATTCGAATTTCAATAAATAACAATTTGTATCGCGTGCAGCTCAGAAAGAGCTGAACATTAACATAGTCGAGGAATATAACGACCAATCGATTTGCGAAGTTGCTTTCGCGCCTGAAGCTCGAAGAAGCAAAGGCAAAGAGGCGTCTTGTTTTTACTTCGATAAAACGAGAATAAAAGATCACGTGCGACCCTGCATATGTTTAATTAATTACGGCAAAGTAGGAGGGATATGTAAGGGGAAGATATGACGACCCTCCTCAGTTTCCATGATGATAAAATATTGTACGTATCAATGGAGTCACGTTTATAACGAGTGTCTCAATGAAGCGGTTTGATCCACCTTGGAATAAATTCATTTCGCCGACAGAAACACCGAGATGGCCCCTATCGTCCCCTATCGTACTTTTTCCAAAGAATAAATGCATGTTTCGTGCTGTTCGTTACTGCTGTGCGAACGTCGTCGCGAGGCTAAACCGTGATTCGCGGCGGGAGCAAGACTCCGTGGGTCCGGTGTACCGACAACAAAAATGCGAATCAGGTTTCTCGCGGTCCCATTAATCTCGCAGATTCTCGGTCGCCGTTCTACTCGTCGATGAACTCGAGTGGCTGTTATAGGCGAGCGAATGCACCCGAGGCGATTTCTATGCGGGACGCACTCTCGTTGATTTTCTTGAATTGCTCGATCATAGGATCGAGAGTTATTTGAATATTCATCTAAATATTTATGTATCCTCTGACTTAACATTCCATCCTCATTGATATTTTTTCGATTTTATCAAATTAATTTTTTTCAATAGTTTTCCTTTTTGAGATATCACGATATGAATTAATTATGTAGATTAGATCTCTGGAATGTTGCACTCGTATTAATAATATTATTGACATTATTGATGCGAGCTCACAGAGCTGACACGTAAGAAAATAGAAAAATATTTACTGTACGCGAATAATAATTACTTGTTACTAATATTTCAAAAATTCATATATCCTAAATTTATCCAGAAGTTTATCACAAGCATTAAATTTATTCTGAATTTCCTGTAATAGTAAGTTTAATATTTCAATTAAAATTATTAAATTAAAACCAATTCGATTTGCTTATTATATGAACTCGTTTCTTCAATCAATTTTCTAATATTCTTTGAAAGAAAAAAAATCTTGTTTTTAGTGTACTTAATGAATTTTTCTAAAATTTGTAATATAAGTATACTTTAAGATTATTATCACGAAAATATTCTTTGTAAGGAGAACCGTTACTTAAAAGAAAGTAAGTAAATTAAATAATTAATTTTCTTAATAATAGAATATTTTTCTTAAAAAATATTTTTCAGTATGTAGTGAGCTAATGTGAAGTATCGATTACAAACGCGTTGTTATTATAACGAACTGTTACGCGACAGGGTGTACGCGTACACGCAATCGGAATCGTTGAAACGCGTGTGCGTGCGATCGGAAACGTGCGCGATACACGTGCTCGATTACTTGAGCAGGCGAGCCCAGAAATATAAAATACGCGACGTTACTCATCGACTGTTATAAATTTCTTTCGCTATATTAGGTGCCAGGTCGATGTAGAAAGAGAGAGAGAGAGACTTTCGCGTTTGGCGGCGTAGGGAAGATCGACAGGATCAGAGAGAGAAGAAAGATAGAAGAAGAGACAGAGAGAGAAGGGGAGAGAGAGCTAACTTTTAGTGCGGAAGGGAGTGCGGCTATGCGGAGACGCGATTATTAATCGGCACGATCAATTAAATCGCAATGGGATACGAACGATTGCGTGCGCAGGATCAATAATATCGCGGACGGGCGTACAAGGCGCAAGGGTATTCTTTAATACGAGGATAGGTGTATCGGTTATTGCGATCTCGTTTATCCGGCTATTTCTTTTTTTTTTTTATCGGGCTCGACCACTCGCGTAACAGCTCCGACGATATTGCGGGCGAGAATTGCGTCGTTGCACTATTAAGTCTCATTTCATCGAGACGTATACAATCGCAATGAAGTTATTAGCGTTAGCTACTCTCATGATAAATTTTCGCGAAAAATATGTTTGCTAGTCACACGAAGCTAGATTACCTAGTCGAAGTCGCGAGAAAGATCCGGATCCGGTCACGTCGCAATTCCCACAGGCTTACACATCGACCGGCTTAGAGAGATGAAAGAGGAAAAGGCAGAGGTTGAGGAACGCAGGAAAGAACGCGAGTTAAGCCACCGCAGTGTCGTCGGACCGGTCCGCAGATCGCACTCTATTAAGATGGGCTACGCGAGAGAAACGTCGACGGCAGGTTCGAAAGCGAGGAGGGGTTCTAGTCAAGCAGGAGACTGTAGAAGGTACACAGCGCGGAGAGTGGACAGCTATCTTAATCGACGACCTTTCTCTTAACCCGTTGAAAAGTCCCGCCGGTGGCGTTGCAGCGCGCTCTCGCTCTCGGAAAGCTGAGTTCCTTCTACGAGAGAAAAAGACAGAAAGAGAGAAGGAGTTTGCTGCTCGCGGAGAAGGCCCACTCGCGGAAGACGAAGAGATAGAGGTCCCGAACGTGGCCGGCTGGAGTCTCCTTGCGGAACGCGGAATCCAATGCTGTTGGCGCGTTGGTTGGGACGGGGCAGCCAGTTGGGACGCGAGGAGATCAATCTGCGCGTGGGCGGTTGCCGAATAATAATAAACTGGCCCCTCTCTTGAGAGTTGAAGACCTCGGGCTATCTGTCTCTGTCTCTTCCTGTTTCGCCCTTATGCCGCGCCCTTGATGGAGCGATCTTCGTGTTCTCCGTGTTTCACCTTAATAAGAAGAGCTGATGTACAATGTAATTGTTAAGATCAACATTCTACTTACATAATTAATTAATATTAATTATTACAAATATTAGCTGATAATTTGATTGTTGTATGTACTTGATAAATTTAGATAAAATCCGTTAGCCGTTTCGGCTTTCACGCTTTCAAGGAACAAGACATATCCGTTTGTGATCTTAGTGCGTGTGCGGCCACGTTTGTATCTGAATTTCTGCGAGCCGCCGCAACCGGTGACAACGAGACAAACGGACGCCATTAACCGAATGCCGAATTCGCGAAAAATAAACCTCGCGTTCCTTCCCATCGTTCTTCTCATGATGATTCTCCTTCCACAACGCGGGGACTGGGACGAAGGATGATAACGAATGGCGAGATGTACGTCGCGGCGATAGCTTGACAAATATATATTAAACTATTTTAATGAGAAGTGGCCGCCATATCTCATCGCAATTACCGGGCAGCGACCCGCCGGGGGCCCTGTTCGACTTGCCTTACGGCTTGCTGGTCCGCAGCGAAAACACGCACCCCGAGAGAGCAAAGGTTAAGAGGAGGTCCATACTGGTTCCTCCAGAAACGGGCGGTCATTTTAGCGTACCGATTTGAGATATTTCGAAGGAAAACGCTGTGAGAATCAGCAAAGACCATTTTTAATAACAATATATCTTAATTTTATTAATAATTTTGTTAACTATTATTGATGGATTAATTTATATTTTTTCTCTTTTTCTTTAAATTTTCGGATTTTATTGATCTATTTTAAATCTGCGTTCTTGTTTTTATTTTATATATTATATATATATATATATATATATATATATATATATATATATAATGCATTTGATAAAAAGTTTTCTACATGTTATTTTTTTCGAAAATAGTTTACAAATACTCTAATCCAAAAGTATTTAATTCATGGAATACTATTAATAAAATAACTCAAAAATACTTTCTAGTTAAAAAAAATTTTGTTACTAGTGATAAAACAACCATGGATATTTAAGGTTACTGAAGATATGTCCTCCTACTTATCTTAATTTTGATAATAAATATCTTCTCTCCTTATCTCTATCAGTTTCCGAAAAAATCATAACTTTTTATCAGACTTATATAAGTCCGTATATAGTAGACATCTGTGTCTATCGTTAAACGTCGCGTTTGATCAGAATGATGATAAACGTGAGATGAAAGATTATGTCCCCTTTGGCAGGATCAAATAGTCATCTACAAGATTCTCGTGCTCACGTTTGCGCGATTATCGATGGAGAACCGGTCGTTTCACACGCGCGCGGGTGCGTCTATCGACCGAACGTACGTCTGTCGACAAGTCCGTCGAGGTCTCGATATTCGCCGCTATTCTCATAGAAAATCAACCTCGATATGGCCGTCGCACCTCGTCGTGCGGCAAACACGAGAAAAAATGGCAAAGAGGCCGAAGTAGACGGCAGGACGCGGTCGAAGAAGCGAGAAGTACGGAGTAGAGAAGGTGGAGGAAGAAGATGAAGAAGAAGAAGAAGAAGAAGAAGAAGACGAAAAAGGGAGACACATTGCCTCTCACTGCCGACTCTTCAAGCAACAGTGAGTGACGGTTCTATAGAGTTCGTCGGGTTGGTAGCTTTGTGTGAGCTTTCCCCTCATGATCCTCTCCCTCTTTCGCGGTTACTTTTACCGCGCCACTCTTGCGAGCTCGTATGTAAAGCATCGTGGCCACGACTCCAGCACGACGTTTAGTACCGTATGTCGTGTACATCAGCTATAACCTCTCTGTAAAACGGGCCTCGGTATTCACGACACTCTCGAGCATGATCATCTTCTTGCGGTGTATACTTTGGCCTTGTTTTCCATTCTTGAAAGTGGTTACAGCGGAGATTACGAATATGTTTAAGACTTCGATCAACTGTAATTTGGATAGCTTATTCCAACAAAGCGCATTATACATATAGATATCTGTAATATTTTTTTAATTAATATCATAATAATTTTAATAAAAAATTATGTTGAAGATATAATAATTCATGTACGGGTTTATAGCTAGGTCAGCGTTGGTCAGGCGAAGGTTGGTCACTAACTCCTGATTGCCGTAATGTTCGCATCGATATCGGCATGATGTCCAAATGACAAGATATTACATGACAATGTTGAGATACTACTTCAATATTTATAAAAAAATTTATTATTTTTTTAACTAAAGTTATTTCATAAAACGCTAATATGATAATTTTATTTGAAATTATAGTTATTTAAATTGTTTAATATTATATATATATATATATATATATATTTATATAATATAATACATTCATTCCAATCTTTTAACTGGATCATGAGTCTTCTGCGTTACGTGTTATAATATATACTATCTATTTATGTTATAATCAGCGTGCAATTATAAAATTTGTCAAAAATGTAACTTTATAAAAAATAAAAAAATTTAAATCACAATTATTTCTGTGTCGATCGAGAAAAAATTGGTTAACCAAGCTTAAGTCGACATGTCGCGCAATTAGAGTAATAATCAATTGCCGAGATTGCTGACATATCATTAACACCGGTCCGAGAGTTGTCATCGAACAAGAGCCAGTTAACATTGCCTGAGCTGATGTAGCGTCATGTTCGGTTAATGACAGTCGATTTGCCATGACATCACGAACGTCAGTTCAAGAGTTAGCATCGGGCAAGAATCAGCAAACCTCACATGGGAAATTTTTAAATGTCTGGTTTAACAGTTTCTTTACTTTCTTTATTTTTATTTGTGACGCAAAAGTTTCATCTACAATGTGCTCTTTGCTTCCTGTTTCTTTTTATTACTTTTTATTTGCTTGTCTTTTTGCCTGTTATCCTGTTCCTGTTTTTCTGTCGTCTGAGATAAAATTTGATGAACTTCGGAAGAGACAAGAAACACGTGAGAAAAAACAAGATTTTCGATCAAATGATCACAAAAAGAAAACAAGAAGTAAAAAAACGAGAAACAGAAAGTAAAGGGCACATTGTACATTAAGCTTTCGCATCGTGAATAAAATAAAAAGCTATAAAATATATTATTTTTTCGGATTTATTATATCTTCAGCATAATTCTTAATCACGATATATTGATTCAATAATATTATAGGTATATATATGTGCATAATGTGTTTTGTTGGAATACTCAAATTCTAGTTGATTGAAAGAGCATACATATGTATTAAAAATTAGACTAAAAAGTTTTGCAAAAATTACAATTTACATTCTCTAAAACTTTTAATAAGATTGTGTTACTCTGAAGAATAAAATCTTATTCTCACAAATTAAAAATTGAGCCATTCTTTTTTAAGACTAACTCAATTTTCATTTTTTGTGAGATTCTACTTCAAAGAATTTAAAGAGCAGTTTAACGCTCACTTCTTGTCATTTTTCCAATTTTCCATTTCTTTTTCAATCTTCTTTTTCCTATTGTTATACGCGTCTCGTTTTTTCATTATTCACTTCCCACATCTTTACGTTTAAACGTACCTACATTCAAAAATTTGTATATGTTTGTGACGGAAAGAATGAGAAGTCCAGAAGAAGAACGTCGACGCGTGCGATGAGGGCGAGGCGGCAAACACACGTATGTTTATTTATGCAAACGGAATACGAAGTCGACTAATTGTGCGGCCACACTCTCAGTGACTCACTTGATGGCCAGCCAGGCGTTCATTCTACATGTCAATCGTGTGACAAAGGTACTCCGGTCCCTTATCCACCCACGAAACTTCCGGCTCGGAACACATCTCCGACACTGTCATAGATAGCACGAGCCTGCATCGTTCACGCAAATAGAACCTTTTATGTGCAAATGGCGAGAGTTTTAAGCTTGCATGCGTCGCATTGTTGCATAAAATGATGCGACGCGGGACACCGCCGTCTGAAGAAATTACCATGCTATCTCTTTGTAGAATAGTATCTCGATTATGCTGGTTGAGGAACCAGAAGATCCGCAACGATCTAAATTAACGCTGTTACTTTTGACAATTAACACCGAAGATTCGAAGCTTTGAAAGAATTCAAATTTTTGAAGTTAATTCCAAATCTCTCTCTCTCTCTCTCTCTCTAAAATTTCAGGTACTTCGAAAACTTTGAAGTTCAAAGTTTTGAAGCATCTCAATTTTGGAGAGATTCGGAGTTAACTTCAAAAATTTGAATTCTTTTAAAACTTTGAATCTTCGAAGTTGTAAAAAGTAACAGTCTTAATTTAAATACGCGATTTTACATAAGCAAAAGTACAGATTTCTAAAATCTTTCCTCGAAATATGAGTCTTTGCGATGTTTATGATAACGTCAAGGACAACGAATGGAAGTGAAAGAGGGATGGGAATTCCGAAGACAGGAAGGAAGAGTAGAGGATTCCCGCGGCAGTGTCAGACAACGACTGTCAGTCCGTCAGCGAGCCGGGAATACCGAGGATGGCTTCCTGACTCACTCGACGAACAGCTCTATTTGTCAAATGTATACAAAAAACAGAAGGCCGCAACATTGCACGTACAACGAAAGCATGAACGACAAGGGGGAAGCTGGGAACCAGGATACGATAGAGTCCCTATAATTAGAGTTGGCCCCTGAGACTTAGTTTTATAATAAAATGTCTATCATGCCTATACGTAGTCGCTATTATCGAATGATAATAGTAGTAGTAATAGCAGGTAATAATACTTTTGTTAGCTTACGAAAAAAATGTTTAATTGAATTAACTGGAATTCTGGTGATAAATGAACGATTCAGAGTTCTCAAGTCTACTAGATTTCTGATTAAAGCTAGAATTCTAGTAGATCTAACCAAGAAATTCTGAATATTGGTTATTTCAACTAGAAATTTCTGGTAGATTTAACCAGAAATCTACTAGATTTGATTAGAATTCTGGATTGTTCATTTTCCACTAGAATTCCAGTTAATTCAATCAAACATTCTCCGCTCTAATTGATTCCGTCACGTTATTACAAAGTCAATACGCGCGAATCTGATTACTAGTTTTGTTTAAGGACTCTAGGATACGAGAGATCTCTAAATGTAGGTCTATCATGTTTGATCTAATAATCATACCATATTAAAAAATAAAGCTTATTTATTTATTGGCTTATTTACCAAGTTTACTTATTATTTATTGATTGGCCGATAAACTATCAGGTCAAAAATAGCGGCCAACATAGCCAACAGAAAAGTTATCGGCATTCAGCTCACATGAAAGAACGTTACTCTGATGTATCTAGAGTTTTAAGATACGAGAAAAAAACCTCTAGTATCGCTCAATGATGTGAAGAGTGGCACAAAGATTTGGAAACGCGAGTCAAGAAAAACCATCCCTGATCAAGATCGCAATTTCGATTTAAAAAAATAGTCGGCGACTTCGGTGGCCAGATTTTGAACATATCGCGAAAGTCTGATTCGTTACGAGTAATTGTAGAAGCAAGACGAATCGGTTGACGTGCGTAAGTAGGCCGTAGAGGTGTGTCGCGCGTGAGATTAATTTACTCGGTAATCTTGTATGCTCGATGATTTTCTAATTCTCCACGGTAGGAGTCGAGCGTGAAGGCCGGCCACGAAGGTCGACGGCATGTGGGAATGTTATTTGACTCGATGAATTTCTTCGTCGAGGGATTATTTCGGCATCGAGGACACTTATACTCTCGGGGAAACCGTTCCAGTTCACCGCGAGTTTTACGAAATCACCGTGAGTGATTACAGTGAGTGCCGCACAACGAAGGGATAGGGATACCGTCGTGGCCGCCCTGTCGGGAATGATTTAGTGACCCAACGATGTGAAGGATAATCGTATGAAATATCGCCGCGTCGTAAGCCAGACCCCGCGAGATCGCGGTATAGTAGAAGGTACATGCAGTAAATACCGCGAACGGGCGGACGCGGGGCATCGTTGACCCCGGGGAATGCGAGAGCCACTCGGTAAGCTTAATGCGCGGGAATTTCATACAATATTAAGGAATATTTTTTTTTTCTACGGAAGGAAATGCTGCGAGTACGATGCCATTAGCTCCGTGAATCGCTTGCATTAATCAAGGCGCCATATAGCCGTGCGGCCGATCGCGCAGAACACAGGGTGTTCCTACCAAGTGCGGCGCCGGAAAATACTGACGCGTGCAGAATGCCGAAAGATCGTCTGACTAATGTTCCGCCGGAGGTCCATTACGGTCCAACAGACTCGCTTCTATCATGTATAGAAGCGTAGCGCGTTCAATAACGACCGCGTCGGCGTGGATCGTTTCAAAACGATTAAGCGCAATCTTACCTTCTTGAGATTGCGTTTGATTGACGCGGTTTTGGATTCTTCATATACTTGCGAACGCGATGTATTGATTGAAAGTGCAGTTAAACTTTTGCAACTTCAGCTATACTGAGGGAAAAATGTGCTAAATTTTAATGAACATTTTTTTGTTTGAATAATACTAGCTGAATATTTATTAAATGTCAATATATTTATTTGTTACAAGAAACCTACAAGAACCTTTAATTTAATTTAACTATCATTTTTTTATTTAGTAACTATTTATTTATCATAAATAAATGTTAAGTTAGTACTATTCAAATAAATATATTTAAAATTTAGTACATTTTTCTCAACGTAAGAAAAGGTATATGTACGAACTGGATACAGTTCTCACAATTGTGCGGCAGTAATTTATCGTACTCTGTTAATGAATCGTTCTGCGGATCCGCGAAGCTACGTGGCGGGCAAACGAACGGGAACTATTAAATATCGAGCACGGTCGGCGAGAGAAAAGACCGAAATGAATCGCTCTTAGGCACACAATATGATCGCTGACGTCGGCGAACCGGTCCAGCAATTACTTGGAAGATCGATTATTGCCTGTTAATAGACTCTTCGTGGGCATCGCGCAATGCATCGCGACGGGAACTTCATAACTTCCTGTAATAATTGCCACGCGCACGCAAAACGCTGGCGTGCAGTACACTCAGAGAAATCTGTATATAGATTTTGAAACGTAAATAAGGTTTAGATGAACCTTTTGCCAACTAAATTGTAGCGATAAAGAGTTTAGTTCAAGAAGATCTTTTATTTTGTTTTTTATAACCAATTATCTATGATACAGCTACACAATTATCGATAAAATGTCATCTTCTTTAAAATGGATCTGGAAATTATTATTTCATAGAATTTTCTAAAAAACTTGACCTCCAGTGAAAATGCAAGTATCTTCATCAGTCAAATAGGTTACCCATGTCTCAGGATTTATGACTCGCATGTTGCCAATAAATGGTCTAACGTGTTATGGCTACACAATTATCGGCAAAATGACATCTTCTTTATATTTTAAAGCGGATCTAGAAATGATTATTTTACAGAATTTTCTAGCAGATTCTCTCCAAGTAAAAACATGAATGTCTTTTAGTCAAAAAACTGCATTATTCGCATGACTCACGAACATCCTTATAACTTGCGTGTCGTCAATAAACGATCTATATCCCCCTAATGAAGGTAAAGAAGAAAGCTCATTTTGTAGTTGAAAAATTTCTTAGCGTGAGCAACTCCACATTACTTCGTCGTTTCTTCGTCGGATGCGTCCCGGCGAGGGTAATTCATTCAACGAAACGTATCGCTTGCATGGTTCTTTGGGCATTACAAAGTGCGCGACAAAAAGAACCATAAGATTGGTGCAGAGACTACTCCATACTTTATTTCGACCAACAAATATGTTTCCGTCATAGGCCGATATTATTCATGACCATTCTTATTTTATGACTTTCTTAAGTTATGTCTCAAGATGCTAATACAGCTCTGTAAGTGGTATTTATAAGAGCTTATATTTAGGACTGTCTTAAAATTTCATGAATCAATCAAAGAGGTGTATTAGCATCTTAAAACATTACTTAAAACAATCATGAAATAAGAACAGACTACACAGTTGGAAAAAACGTGTTAAATTTAACATAAATCGCAAATGATCCAAATTTTTGAATTAATTTTACACAAGATGAATATGTTAAAAGATAACGCAAATATTATGTAAGAGAATAAATAAATTGCGCTACTCTTTTTCAAGATTGGCTCAATTTTCATTCTTTAAAGTAAAATTCTACTCCTAAGAATTTAGAGTGCAAAAACCGGCTATTGAGAGTTTGATCAATTTCCGTAGTTGCTCTGGCGAGATATTTTAAGATATTATGAACATTCAAAAAAAATTCAATACTTTTGGCGATTGTTCCTCCAGATCGTCCTTCGTGATCACAGGAGCATTGCATCATCATTGCGCCGCTCGAAAACCCGCATACCAGATGCATCACGTCGAGTCATCTGCGATTTACAGCGATAACTTTTGCAGCCGGACAATTTGTACTTGTTGCACCACGACGGAGACGGCGGCAGCTATCACTTCAGACATTGGTGACCAGTGTCGTATCACTGACGTGTATTGGTCCCGACGATCGAATGGGACACTGGAAGCAACGGTGATGCGAATAACGGCATCATGTCGAAGATGATAACGAAGAAATCAAGCGTACGGGAGATGTTCTCACAATCAGACGGCGCGATTCCGAAGTGAAAATTTAATTAAAATAAAAATATCGTAAAAAGAGTATGATTTCTAACGCTCTCTAAGAAGAGAATTAGCCTCTGAAGGCGAGATTTATCGTTCGAATCCGTTACAGCGTAATGTATCCTTCGACGGATAAAAATGGAGACGAAGTACCGGCTTGATTACGATCATCGGTATGCTCCTGAGAGCCAATGCCGACACCTGCTACTACGTGGCTGTAACAATTAAGTAAATAAATTCGCTACTTTGATCTGGACGCGGCCTAAGAAGTCGTTGGGGGGAGGGAAAGGGAGAAAAGCGAAGAACTATGGGGAGGGGTACTATATGGGGAAGGTTCGCGCGCCATCCTTAAAGGCAGAGGCGCGAGCATGCTGAGAGCCTTTCGAGGCACCGTATTTTATAACCGGTGTAGACAGCCACCGCTCGTATGCAAGCGATTCTCTCCTCGGCCTTTTCTGTCTCTCGCCATCTCTCTTTCCTTCTCCCTTAGTAGTAACTTGCCACGTAGCGAGAATGAGACTTGTGTCTGTTTCTCTTCGCGGTCCCCTGGCGAACGTACGCGAGATAGCAACGAGCACGATATTTCTGACCACCACGACGACGGGGATGATTTCCAATCGTCCTCTACTTCTTTCTCTTTCTCTGTTTCTTTGAAGATGAGTGGCGAGAGGAAGGAACACAGAGAGAGAGAGAGAGGGTTTTGATAGGTAAGACACACGGGGTGGAGGACGATGAGAGCCTACCACTGTTGCGTTGTATGCGCACTTTAATACGATTATCTGATCGCGAACGGACATTCAGATTATTTATATTACACGCTTGTACTTGCGACTGCCGGAAGATTTAAAGCCATTTTAAGCGATTGTAAAATGCGTTACATACGGAAGGGAACGATTCTCCTTAGCTTTGTTGAATATTGGAAGCGATGTTGCGTATTGTAAGTGATACGATACGTAGTGAGTTTAAATCTTGATTTATAGCTGGAAATAGCTTTTGCTAACACTGACTATCTTTAACTTGTATCGCGCAATTTTGTTTGATTCTTTATCTTACTAGATTTCACGAAATTAGTATTTGAAGAAATCAATTAAATTTTTGAATATGAAAAAATTTCTTGTACAATGTAACGTCTGTTATGTAACGCATCTAAGCGTGACGCGCAAAGGCATTATTTCTATCACCTGCTTGGGAATCTAGGAGGATTTTCTCTCGAAGCGAACAAAGCGTTTACGATCTCGTGGCTTTGGTACCGGTCTATTTTACCGAAGGGAATTCCGCATCGGATTGTATTCCGCATATACACCGATTGAAATCAATATTTCTCGCAAAGTCGGGCCACAACAAAACGAGTGGAACAATGCATCACGCGGCATACTATGAGATATCAGAATAGCAAGTAAAACTGCTCGCGATTTAATATACCTCTGCGATTCTGTACACGCGTGTATTGTTGCTCCTTTCTGTCCTCTTCCTCTAAATAAAGAACACGGATCTTTTTCAAATCTTTTTCAAAATACAAAATTACATATGAGAACTGTATAAAATATGTGTATCTCAGTTCACAATTAAAAATGCCAAATCCAATAGACATCATCATTTCTCTATCAATCGTAAATAAGGCATAATAATCTACTCGATAAATCATAATTCGGCGAGATGAAAGGATTACAAAGTAGGGATGGAGTAATGTTGAAGGTTAGCAAAGAGAGAGAAGACTGTAGCGAAGAGTAAATGTAGTCACGATTTTGTTGAAGTATCTAAAAATTTAGCTAGTTACAAATCTGAAAATAATTTTCACAAAAAGCTTTGACGTTTTAGTAACCAGTTTCAGCGCTCTATATAATTATTTGTATGGTCCATCAAAATTATTTTCAGATCTATATTTACTAGTTAACTTTTTTTTGGATATTTCAATAAAAATCTTCCTTTTCTTATACTATTGCGTGAAGAAATTAACTCTGAATCCTAAACTGTAAGATCAGCATCAATATTGCTTGACAGTAATTCATTAGGATGACTATTTGGGTGGATCTGGAGGATCTTTAGTTTTCCTTTTTCTTTCCATTCATTCTCTCTCTTTCCAAAAGAAGAGAGAAGTGGAAATGTGTTAGGATTCATAGTTCTCTGCTGCTCAAGAGGAGGTTCCATACAAGAAATTTGAGCCAACAAATTTCCCTCCTTTTGAGCATCAGCTCTATCCTTTTCGTTCCTCTTCTTTCCGAGAAGCGGCAACATGCTCAGCACGTTTGCTGCACGAGCTACGAAGAGCTCATCGCCTCTTCGAGGTGGCAACAGTGTTGGCGGGAAAGTTATTCGACCGCTTGCCACTAAATCATTCCCCGTGGACTCCTGCTTTATTATCCTCTGTCCTACCTCCACTTATGTTGGACCCCATAACGCTCTGGTTCGTTGTCTCTTTCTTTCCATTCCTCTCTTTCTTTTCTTTTCGCTTTCCACACCTCCTCTGGTCTCTTCCTTTTATAGCCCTTCTGTTAGTCGGATAGATGCGTTATTCGTCTCCTGGAAAAATCACGATGGACGCGCGCACTCGCGCCAGGCACGCAGGGGATGTTGTTGCAAATTAGAGTTCTATTATGGTAATTCTCACACGCGCATTCTCAGGACAGCGGGTTTAAATCGACTGAGAGGTTCTTCAAGGATATTAATAACGCCAGTTTATTAACGTACGGTGCGTATTATGGAACGAGTCGTAATATTTTATAGTACTCACGTACATATTCCCTATCGCCATATTTCCCCCACGCTATCGACCATAAATACCGATAAAATACACGTGTTATACACCGACTAATATAAGGCACACGTGTATATATTTTAATATAACATAATGCATTCGCGCTATAATTTCGTTGCTACTCATTATACCCATTCGTTTATCAGATCGGGCGGAGTAATGACAAATGCCGACGAATATACGCGCCGATTTATCGGCTTTCAGAAGCCTTATTCTAGTCTGCCCTATGCGATTCGTTGGCGATCCGCCTACGTTAGAAAGGAATATTTTCTCCACGCGAACCGCCTCGACCTTCTTAATTGTAGCTTAAGATTGCAATCTTGTTCTTTCGACGCGCCCTCCCTACAATTCTCACGATTCTCGTACATTGTTTCCGAGTGGAATATTATGGCAGATAGCAAATTTAAAATTCTTTCTTCCCGCGCTTCTTCTTGTCTTACCGAACCGTCATCAGACTCGCAATTAATTTAAAAAAAAAAACATTGCGGAGAGAAAGACGTTTTAATTCTGTAAGTAAAGGAACGCGTTCGCTGTGTTTGTAAAATTAGCACGATATTTTATGTATTAATTTTTAAAAAGCGTTGATAGTTTCCTTTTCATATTCCTACCGTTCCTATAGAAATAAAAAAATATTCTGCATTTTTTAATATCAAAAATAAAAAATTTTTTAATGTGCTTACTTCATATTGTAGCTGTAAAAATTAATAAAACGCCATATTAACTCAGACACGCGTGTGCTAACATAGTTCTGGCTATATTATTAATAGTGTACGATTAAAGAGATTTCACGTGCGATTCATTTTGCTTTCAACACTATACTAGCACGAATAATCGCTTAATTTACTACGAAATGCGGAACATTTCTCTATGAACGTGAGATAAACATGAACAGTGATTCGCGTTAATCATCATCCTCGTTATAGTTTCACAGGATCCGACTGTCTTTATTGCGACAAATAGACTGCGCGTGGTAACGAAGTGATCGATCATTGGCTCGCGATTGCGATTCTGTGATTCGACGTTCCCGTTCAACATGGGCGGAACGATTTCCTCCCGAGAATTCGGATCACGACTAGATGGCCAACGCGATACTTCGGACGCGAGAAGAAACTTTAAACTGTCATTAAGACAACTCTGCCTGGGTTAAGGGGTTCATTACCGGTCGAGATTCGTGTCTCGGTTTCTTCTACGTCGTGTTCCCGATGAACTGGTCCATGAGACGACTACCACTATGCTCTGCAAATTACGTCTGGTGCCAGTATGAATTTACAAGTTACTTTTCTCTTTATCTCCCCGTCGACTTAATCCACGTACGACCGATTGCCGTAGCAGCAATTACCCGATCGGCTCGATCGATCGTAATCTACCGATTATGATACTCTAAAAATTGGAAATCGCTCATCTTGTGTCCAAGACAACTTGCGTTACGCATTATATTTGAGAGCATGATACAATAAATCATCGAGCAGTATCTATATCACAACGTTCGAAGGAAAGTTTCATTTAAACTATAATTCAGAAGTTTTATTATTTCAGCATTTACGTTGAGACGAGAACTTATTCAATGCGAACGTCTATCATATATCAAATCGAACACCAAAAAATTCAATATTTAATGCATAAAATGGAGAAAAAGAATTATATAAAAAAAATGAATATGTGAATGTATAATCCAAGCGTTATCATTTTTTCTCATGCTGTTTTTCTCACGAAAACCGGGAGAGATGAAGATTTTTTAAATAAAAGACAGTCTGACTTATTCTCCGAGAGAACAATCTGCCAACGATGCGTTTGTGAGGCGGGGAAAAAATGGGGAGGCATTTTCGTTAACGACCGTACGGGAATCTCGTAACTTGTATTACATCGTGGGGTGGGATAGGTGGCGATGAATCGTCGCATAAATCACACACGCTGGAAGCACAGAGGCGTCCATCACCGCCCCCACGTCTGTCCATTCGTTCGTTCGCTCGTCCGTCCGTCTGTCCGTCCGTCCGTTCGTCCGTTCGTCGCGGTAACGTCTTCGGGTCCTCCTCCGAGAGGGCAGGGAAAGGAAGGCTCGCTCGCAAATTAGTCACTGGGGCCCAGATTACGAATGGACCACCTTCCCGGCGATCCGCGAGTATCCCGTTTCAGGAACGTCGGGCGAAATTAAACAAAGTGCTTCGCCCGAGTAGATTCCGCCTTCGGGGAGGCGCGACGACGTTGTGCCCTTCGTCATCCGCGTGTCGTTTTGTTGGCGCGAAAAAAAAATTCGCGGAACGAACAAATGGGATCGATAAATTTCAACTGAGAGCCATTAATCGCGGAAACGATCTTCGGGGAAGACTACGAACGAGCTTGACGCTTTCTCGTCACACACTCGATTTCGTATTTTTTTTTCCTCTCGGATGGTTATTCGTTAATGTTAAATTATTTGGTTTTCTGAAAACTTAAATTTCCTCGTGTCCTCGTAATTTATCTTTTTGACGATTTTACAAAACTCTTGATTGTTTCTCATTATTATCAAAATATGTCTATATTTTTATCGCCAGAATGAAGAACGTAGTGAATGAAAAGACTGCGAGCGAAGTAATAAGTCTATCACTCTTTTAAAACCAAGTTGTATTACAGATACACGATACATGGAATCACAGAGATTATGAAAATGTACATGTGAGTCTCGATTCACCATATGTCGGAATCTCTATTTTATTTCGCGGTGTTAACCTTGATTTATCTTTGTTGCAGGTGCAAGCCACCGATCCCGATTGCGGTATAAACGCAATGGTCAATTATACTCTGGCTGGCGGTCGAGTGGAGAACGAACAGCTCCTGGTGCGCAGTGATACGGGAGATATTTGCATCCGATCGCCGCTAGACAGAGAAACAGTACCTTATCTGGAACTGCCTGTCATTGCCACCGATAGAGGTTTGTATTTTTTTTCTAGTATCCAATTATTAAATTACCGATATTTTAAAAAAGGACTTGATGCATATCTGACTTTAGTAAATAAATAGCCACGACTGCGATGCTTAATGTCGAACTAAGAAATCGGTATTTGCAGATGTTTTGTTTCTTTAAAGAAAATATTTTGATCTACCAACTATCTTAGATAGGATCATTAACTTTTAAATGATTTAAAGATATGTAAATTGACAGGTGGTATGCTCAGAATACTCAGTATACTACAAAAAGAATTTTAATTTTATAATTATACTTTCTATTAACACATGTTGTAATTAATTTACATTACTTATATTATGAGATAGAGGAATGTAAAAGTAATAAACTTTTGAGCATACTTTTTATTCTCCTTTCCAAGAACAAGCTTTTAAAGGAAACTAAACTTAAGATTCTGTGCTTACTCCTATTTAATGATTAATATTATTTGACTTACCTTTCTTTTTTCATTTATAATAAATAACGTTAATGTTTTATTATTTTAAAGTTGACAGCTCAAAATATTTTTCTTAAAGGAACAAAATATCCGCAGATACCAATCTCTTCGTTTGACAATACGTATCGCAGTTGTGAAGTTTTACTTTCGAAACTTGTATCTAAACGCTTAACAACCTCAGCCATTGTAATTCAAGACGGTCACAATCGTTGCGATAATTCGGCTCGATCACGAGAGATCTCTCACGCCATCGCGATCTCTCGTTCTGACGACGTAAGAACAATGCCCGGCTCCGTTATTCGCGTGTAAGCCTCGTATACGCGCACGAGCGTTGATAAGGGTAGTGAGACAAGTAGAAACAAGTGGAAACGGCAACATATGGAGACACACGCGCAGAAACTCGCGACTCAGAAAACGGAAAGAGAAACAAAGCGGCGACGTGGTGCGGAGAGGAGAAGACCAACCGGCTATCGACCCGTCGAGATCTAGTAGCTCTGTAATAGGGTATATGATTTATGTCGACGGTAGGCTCCCTGGCCATTTTCAACGCGGCGGCTCGCGGTCGCCTTATGGGAAAGGACAACGACTGAAGGTCCATTGATCCATCGTGAGGCTACTGTGCGACCAACGGCCATTGCATTTATCAATCTGGCGACTCTAAGGGGAAGAGGGCGAGAAGATGGTGGAATAGCATTTAAGGAAAATGTTAACCAATGGTTAAGAAATGAAAAAACCGAATATGAGGGCATTGTTATTGTCGGTGTTATGCTGTTTTGCAAACAGGGATGAATACATTCTTGCGTAATTGTCGCTCGTTATCGATATACGATTGTTCACCGTGCAACAGCAGCATGGCGACACTATCCGACGGACAATAGAATCGGCCGGATATGACGATATATAGGAGCGACTGTGAATACCATCGCTGTAGATCGCATTACTGATGAGCACTAGCGTGGTGTGATTTATACCATCTGCTGACAAACGCAATGCGATGATTATCTCAGGAAGAAATCGAAAAACAGAAGGAAATTACGGAACGATATTAAACAAAGTATCATTTAAGACTATAATGTTAAGGCTATAATACACAACTACTCTAGGAAATAAAGGCCTTAAACGGGGGTCAAGCTGGATCTGTAGCTTCAATAATTCGGTGTGAATAATTAATCCTATAAGCTGCGCGCTGAATTTAATTTTCAGTCTTGAAATCCAATCCTGCATAGTAAAAACATATTTTGTATTTACGTTAGCAGCGGTCCTCAAGTTCTTGTTAAAATTTTGTGTATCGAATTTCTAGTATATTTGAATGTTAATTTAACATAATATGATTTTATTTGAATATTTTGTCGAATTGATATCCAACATTTCTTCGAATTAAAATAACACAATTTCTAAGTAAGTAAACAAATAATATAAAAATGAATAAAATGTATTAATTTAACAAATATTAATTTTAATGAAGAAATATAGGATTACTTACAGATTATGTCAGTCTTATATTTTTTGTGTTAAATTTTTATGTAATATTTGCATTATTTTCTAACATATTCGTGTTAAATTCACAAAGACTTGAGGGGACCATTTGGAAATGTGAAATGTGTTAAATTTAACACAAATTTTCCAACTGTATAACAGAACTAGAGTAATATCACGAAATTAAAGGAAAGAAGAAAATATTTCTGTGGAATTTATTCTGTGATTTCTATTCCGCCGCAGAACGGAAGTAACAGCTCGTGTGATAATAAATAAATCTCATCTCCCCACGAGGTGTATGTGTACAATCGTGCGCACTTGGGTATATTATATCTCAGCCAAAGACTCCGGCGCGGAAATGATTACAAATACCTTCCGGCGATTCGCACGTCCTCACGCGTCTAGCGCTTCCTCATGGCGCCGCGCAGCCTGAGACTCATTAATCCTCCTCATCGCTTCTTATTTTTATTCCGGCGATTAATTCTTATTGCCCGCCAGTAATTCGCGCGGAGAAAATCATTTTGGTACAACGGCAGTAAAGCGAATCGCGAGCCATCGTGAACCACGCGGGCCAGGTGCACATGATTTATACCACCTCTTGACGGTCGCTCCAATGACGACGACGACGACGACGACAACGAGGAGTTGTCTTCCCCTGCGTTGCGGTAGTTTCGCCGCTGCTAGAAGGTGCAAAGAAGCGCCGTATATCGTCGTCGATGTTTATCGGCGGGAAATGCGAACGATAACCAAACCACAGAGGTTTTATCACGCTAATAGTGGTGGCTAACGGCATGCGCGTTCACGGCGATAATTATTACCTGCGCGCTCAGCATCGAGGCGGAGATCTGCGAAAGGCATCTTGCTTATATACGGATTTTCTCGTACGAGTTATTTTGCTCGAAAGCCAGCGGATGCGGGATCAGTTTTAGACGCGAGATACCGACTCCTTCAAGAGCTGCTAGATGATCACTTGGATGATAACTTGGATAATAAATTTAGAACTATATTCTGCTAATTGTTGTTGTCAGCTAGATTAAAAGACTAATAGATTAAAATTTTCCGTTTTCTTGCGATGTAAATCCGAAGACGAGTGACTACTATTTGAGTCGACTTCATTTTGTTGTTATAAAATTATAGAGGAAATAACACTGTAAATACATAATCATAATCGTATTTTAAAAACATTCTCTCAACGCATTTGCTATGCGATGTGATTATAGCGATATCATCCGGCACGTACAACCGAACTGGATTCTCTGTCAGCACACGGCCTTTGAAGCTGTGGAATCTCCACTCGGTATCGATTATATGCGAGCGATATCTTACAAATGTAATTTCCACGTTAATCTCCTAGCGAAGTCTTTCGTATAGTTTTTCTGTTGTGATGAAAATATTCCTCCATCCAATCGGATCTTATCGCTCATTTGCGATTCATATTATCGTGTTGGAAAAGTATCCAAGTCTTTTTCCTTTTCAGATTATTATAATAATATTCTTATAAAAATGTTTTATGCTTATTAGCATAAAAATTATCAAATTACTTATCAATTTAATAGTTGCTTTCCATTTACATAAAAACTTAGATAATTTTTATTTATGACGTCATAACTTAGTTGAATATATAATATGTATTCTTTTTCATTCTGATAAGTGAGATTATAAATCTGTATTGTTACGCGGTAATTTTGTCATCAAAGCAAGTACACGGAGAGAATTTTCTTTTAAAATTTACCCTGAAAATATGGTAGTTATGGTACAATACAATATTTTAAAGATTTTTATCATGTACTTCACTAACATTGATCAAACTTATTTTATACTTTATAGTAGTTTTATTAATGAATGAGAGAGATTTACATTATTAAAATTCTTTGAAATACAATGTTGTCCCATGACTGTCATATTTTCAAGGTAAATTCTAAGAAAAAAGAAGAAAGAAAAATTCTCTCCGTGTAGTGATGTTATTAAAAAATACATAACAAACTCAGAACTTGTGTAAAAATGGAAAGCAACTAATAAGTGATATTACTTTGATTCTATACATAATTACGTTTCAAGAAAAAGATTTCACGGTTTGCAGAATCAGATATAAATTTGTACAGAAATATTTAAATTAAGATCCACTTTGAACCATAGAATTAGATCTTTTCCTTTTCTCGAAATCTTGATAACGCAGTTCTGTATACAGTAAAGGAACGCACGTTTCGGAGCTACGCTGGGAGGTGACTTTATTGGCACCGACGTCATAAATCTTCGGAGGGTTTAACTTCCACCGACTGTCATTGCCCGCGCCGTTCTTGCGCTTATTTATTTCACCCTTTCGACTCCCGCCGTGTTACTGTGCATAATCTCGGATATGTCACTGGTGCGAGCTTTCAGTTCGCACTTTGTAGCATATCCCGGAATTAGTGTGCGCGCGAGTTTGCTCACACTATATTAATGATACCTGCGTCTCGTTTCAACCGTAAGGGTGTAACGTAAGGGGGTTCGTAAGAGCGAAAGAAACGCATTACGGTTTTACGCGAAGGTATATCTGCCACATGATGCATACGATTTAAGGGAAAATCATTTCTCAACCTCTTTTATCAAGATTGTTCTTATATGAAAAAAGAAATTGGGGATACTAAAAAAAAAATGATTCTAATTAAACCTGCGGGATGCTAATATTTACGGTTGCGTTTCCGTAATGCGTGGAACTCATTCCTAAGGTTGAGCACCGCCGCACCTACCGGCCGCATAAATCTCTCGGAGGCCCTTCGTATCCCCCGCCGCACGAATCCCGAAAAGAACTCATCCCGGCGATCGACCGCGTGAAATTAAAAGGGCCGGACTGCAGCGGGCACGAAAATATCAGGCAACGTGCATTAAAATGCCGTTGAACTATCCCCAGGAAGTCTGTATCCGTTCGTACCTGGGTGCATCCTCTGTCTTCCGTATCGAACGCGAGAGCGCGTAATCAATTTTTTTATCTTCTAAAGAAAGAAGAAGAAAGGGAAAAAAATGCTATAAAGTGCGTCATTTGATCTGTGGGAAACGTCCGTGTCTAACAATTAAGAATTGTCATTAGAAACTTTTTCGATAAGCTTCATGAATGGACTGTATCCACAATGGACTGAAGATTAATTCTTTTCGATGCCTCGATGTTCCATAGTCGATCAGAAACTTAAAGAGGCACCTATTATATCTGTATGAAAGGTTTATTTATAATATTCCATTTTTATTGAAAAACACATTTTTATAGTTTATTTACGTTATTATTTTTATTTTTCTACACTAAAATTTGAAAAATAATAACAAAAATCTAATTTTGTATAAGAACTTTAAGCATTCAAAATGACTTAGCAAAGTTTCATTGATTCACCAATTAGTTACGAAAAATTTAAACAAATAAATATTTTGTTTATTTATTTACGAACAACTAATTTTTGCATTGCAACATAACTTTACATAAATCATCTTGAATGCTTATAATATAACTTTATACAAGTCTCATATAAAAAATTGAAGTTTTTATCATTACTTTATAATACATTTTTATGTATTTCTGTTAGAGCATAAAAAAATATTACTTTTTATTAAAATCCTTTTGATCAGATGGTAAACCATTGCTAAATTTTTTGTATTATTTTTAAATTTTTTATTATTTGGAAATATCGATCGCACCTCCTTAATCGGTAAATATATAAAGGAACTGAAACATTTTCGATGTTTATCTATCTAAATAATATACGCGGTAATTCACGTATAATTAACCCGTGTCTGTTCGTAATTGACATCCTTTGATTAATTTTGTCGAGTCTAAAATTCTCTATACATTTTGATCAGAAGCTTCGTTCTTCTATGTATCGGAGAAGAAGCTGTGACGTCAAAGATCCGGGAGATCGGGGGACCGGCTCTTGACGCATGACTCCAATGACACTCGCACCTATAAATCTCTTCGCGCTCGGAGAGAGCTCCGCTCGGTCGAGTCCATACATTATTGTGAGTTACGGTTGTAAACCGTTTAAACATCGGATTACCCGTTTTACATACTGTCTTTGATATTAACACTTGCGTCGCACATCGCCTAAATCCGAGGCGGCCAGGAGCTCGCAATATCCCGTCGTGCCTGATTTCTCATTGCTCATCAGCATTGCGCTATCGTAGAAAACGCGTACATCAAGAGATAGAATTTGCAGATAATCTCTGATTAATTTGAAACGGGAGACGATATGGTTTAGTGATATTATTATAGTTGCGGAGAGCTAAAGAAGAGAGATAAAGAAGTATAACTTTCGCAAGCTTAATACTTGAGTTCTGCATCATAAGATAACTAAATATGAAAGATCACGTTTATCATTATCCGTGGAAGGCTTTGCGAAATGTGCAAGGATGCGAAAATACGAGAATAACGTCGTAATCGCTTCTCCTGCAATGCTTCTGCTTCATTATCGCGTGTAGCTTGCATTTTCTAAAATCTTTGAAGTGAAATGTAATTCTAAAGAGCGATGAAGAGTGACAATTGAGTCAGTATTGAAAAAGAGTGATTCAATTGTCAATTTTTAAGAGTGAAATTTCACTCTTTAGAATTAGATTCCACTCCAAAGATTTTAGAGAGTAGGTCAGTCGATGTCCCAGAAGCAATTACCCCACAGTGGCCACAAGATACTCTAAAAGAGCGCGGTCATTTGGGGGACTCTGTAAGCTTCTCACGTTTGAAATATTATTACGAGCGGCGCATTACCCCCGCGTGTGGGGGTTAAAAGGAGCTCACGTCGACGCACACGTACTCACGTGTGTCCGAATAAAACGAGAGAGGGACGGGATACTGTCCGAGGGAAAGGATGCTGAAGGAAGAAGAGAACGGAAAGAGAGAGCGAGATGAAAATACGACGAATGGAGAGAGAGCGAGAGAATCTCCAGCGGCTGATTGGGTCCGAGAAAAGGCCACGGGAACGGGACGCTCGTGATTTATGCCGACCGGCTTCGGGCGCGCCGTAGATTCGTTCTCTACGCCGGCTAATACCCCGACATTATTTGGCTGGATAAGAGGATTTCGGACGGGAATGAAATAAACATAATGCGCTCTCGGCCACGTACCTCTCGCTTCTGCGCGTACATCGTGGACCACTCGTGATCACTAGCAAGTATCCAAATTCAACGCTGCTCAACCGCTTGATTCCGATAATTAATTGCAGAGTTTAAATCAAATCCGTACTGAAAAATCGTTGATGATAGTTGAACAATATTGTTTTTTTTTCGTTATTCTAACTTTTACGAGAAATTCACTATTAATTATTATAAAAGATTAGGAACTAAACCCAATTCTTAAGTTAAATAACATTTTGTTATGTTTAATTCTCAAGCGTGTCAAATATTTTAATTCTCTCTCTCAAAATATGTAATTGAAGAAACTACATCTAATCAACTTTCTGCTCTCTAAATCTGAATCAGTGGATAATCACTGATATCAGTGCTAAGTATGCTGGTAAGTGAATGAAATGTGAGATCCCTAGCTGATCTTTATTATGTAATCTAACTAACCTTGTTTTAGTGCATAAATTCAATGAATCAACGAATATGATATTGGAAAATTGAAATTAACATGCAAATATTAATATTTTAGTTGTATAATGCTCAAACATTCTTCTTTTTTAAGTTGAACTTCATTGATTATTATCAATGCCACTGAGTAAATAGTGACTATCCACTGATTTAGAGAATGTGATTAAATTGTTTACCTTTAATGTGAACAGCGTTTACATTAATCAACATAATTAGTCAATAAATAAACTAAATTTGAGTTAAATTGATACATTTCTTGAATTGTTTATCTCCATTGTTTTAATTAAATTTGCCACATATTGAGTAGATGTAGTGTCGATCTAGAAATGATTAAAAATAAATCAAATTGGGTCAATTCATAATCATCATATAAATATAATTTAATATTATGAATTTAACAATGCTTTCCATAATTATTAATTTTATTAATTTTATGTCCATATATCTAATAATGCATTGGATTCTGTTCGCAGGGGGATTAAGTACGATAGCGATTGTGGGCATTCAGGTAACAGATGTGAACGACAACCGGCCGATTTTCAAGCCACAGCGATATAACGTGACCCTGCGCAACGACGACGTGACGCGCAGTTCGATTTTGAAGCTGGTGGCGACCGATCTCGATGTCTCCGTCTTCGGTCATGTCACCTATCACATCAGCAGTGGCAACGAGGACGAAATCTTTCAAATCGATCGTAACACCGGCGAGCTGCACGTGGCGAGGCCGGGTCTGCTCTCGCGATTGTCGTTGCATCACATCAATGTGACGGCAACTGATGCAGCTGGCCTGAAGAGTATCGTCGACGCCGAGGTCAAGGTTACCGTCTCCACCGCGGAGCACAGAATCGCCACGTGTGAGAAACCGCGTTACACCGTCTCGGTCAAGGAAAATATTCCGCAGAATTCCGTCGTCAGCGGCGTGAACAGCACGACAGCGTCATCCTCGTCAACTGGTAAGTTGATTCGCTTTTATCCCAAACTTTTTCATTGGTCAGCCGTGTCTTATAATGCATTATCATGTTACATCACGTCGAGCACGTGTCGAGAATACTGCGACTGACGATGAATAATGAAGGCTTCTCCACGCAAATTTTACATTTATAAATACAGCGATTTATTTATACAGTATATCAACATTATTTTGATAATTTTCGCATATATTATATTACATGAAAAGAACGATTGCTGAAGTATCTAAAAAAAATAATTTTATTCGATTATGAACTAATTATATGGGAAATTCAGATATGACGAAAACAACAATGCTATAAAAAGTTTTTTCCAGCTAATCAGTTTGAGTGTCCTACGTAATTATTTTAATAATCCAACAAAATTATTAGATACGCATCTGGCTAAATTTGCAGATACTTTAGCAAAATCGTTCTTTCCCTATATACGTTGTACATATTTTTATTGTCTTTCACTTGCATCGTATTTACATTGCTTGCACTTGGAAAACTCAGAAGTTATGTTCGCATAGCGTCATGATACTGAGTCATTTGCGATGCTTGCGTAAGGGTACTTGCATACTGGAGTTAATCTGGCGGGTCTTCTAGAACGGAGGTACAATCCTCGACCAGCGAATGCCTCGGAAACGTATTCCACGCGCGGCGTTATCGCGTTAGCATAGTCGCGTCACGAGTAAAACGCCGAGGACTCCACGAACGCCTACGTGGACGTATGCTCAGGCACGATGCGCAATTCTAAAAGCCAAAGCATATCACGCGAATGAAGATACTCTCTGTTTTCTCTTCTCTTTACTTACTAGAAAAGATCTAGCAAAACGGTAGCGTTACACCAAATGCCCTGATATATTTTCGCACGCTGTTTAAAGGAATTTGTGTCTTAGCACTAAAAATATGATAGCAATATATGTAAAAAAATTCCGTAAGATGAAATCTTCTATTAAGTCTTCCTGATTTCCGGTATAAAATCATGATGATCATACATCCTTTATTGCAAAGAACAGTCCTTTATTTCAGGCAGCTGCTCTTTAAATTTACTTCTTTTTTAAAAACTTAATTTTCTCTTTTATTTTAACAATTTTTTTTTTAATTGGCATTCTATGTCTAATGTACTAATGAGCGAAATAATTTCTACGGAAATAATCAACAAATTTAGTTTTATGCAATATTAGTCCAAACAGAACAAAATTTCAATAACATCAAATTAATTGTGATTAATTGAAAAGTGGCTTTTAATAATCAAATTTACTATTGTGACGTCATTTTGATTGGTATCATGACTGTGTTTTACTTCGGAGTTGTATCAGATGTACTATGCAAGAAAATTTTAGAAATTAATACGCGGACTTCGGATAAAGTCCTAAAATTTTCAGGTTTACTATATTTTCTCTAAGAAAATATGGTATCATCGTATAATTATAGTAGATCGTAATATCACTGCAAGATAGAAATCTAATGAATTTAGAAGGATAGGAGAAAAAGGTTCCGTGTTCGAGCAAACAGGTGGCCGTCGAAAGAAGGAGAGAAATGGGATTCGCGCAGCAGGAGGAGGCTGAGATCGTAGACGACGATGAGGTGGAGGAGGAAGAGCATGAAGGAGGATTGAGCACCGGTAAGGTCGCGGACGGGTGGGTGGATTGCTCTGTGCCGATACACCGAGACATGGGATGGAGAGGAAGGCAGCTGATCGAGGGAGGAGGCAAAGAGAAAGAGAGAGAAGAAATACGTATCCGTGTTTCCACACTGGTGGTACATCCGATGCAAGATACGGCGCGTCACGACCCGCGCTCGCCGCATACGCCGTATACGCCGATGCGCCGTGTAAACTGTCCCGTACGGTATCGAGCAGCACGGCACGGTACGTTATACGCCCGAGAATGCCGAATAGTTTACACGGTGGTGCCTTACCGGTGGTCGTATTGTTCGCCTCGGCGTGGCCCGTATATGCAGTCTGTTGCATATCAATGCGCGAGGCTGTACTTCCCTCACTGAGCGACGACGTGGATCTCTCTCTCCCTTTTCTTTTTTTTATTTTCTCATCTTTTTATATTTCTCTTTGTCATTCTTTCTCTTCGGAGGAGCTCTTCTTATCCACGGTCTCGCTTGTTCCGTTTCGCTTCTTTCCGTCACGTATCTATCGCTATGATTTGAAACAAGGAAAGGAAAAGGTCTATGAATGTATAAGCCACACTATCTAAGGTCAAAAATATTCTGATTCTGTGCGATTTTAGCCTAATCTACAATGTACATAACTGAGCTCTCTTCAGAAATAAAAACTTCTTACAAAATTACGGTTATAATATTTTTACAAAATTCTTTTATAATTAATTTTATCTGAATACGTAATTAAATAATAATAAATACAACATAAACTAAATATTACGTGAAAAAAATATCAAGTTCAATTAAGCATAGTTCAATTAAGTATAAAAAAAAAATCCAAAAAGCCCCAATAAAACCCCCATAAAATCCAGTGGGTTGACTTTTTTTTAAAAAGTCCGAATTTTTTCAACCCTGTCATCGTGAGACGTAACGTAATTGCTAGATGAGATAGAATTAAAACGTATTCTTCAATTCATAATTATCTTTCTTTATTTCTGTAATCTTAATTTTGGGAAGTGCAACAACTTTCAGTAGGACATTCTTATATAATATTTCCATTCCGCGCAATATCGATTAAAAAGTCTGCAGTACTTTTTAAGACTTGAGTATAAAATGTAAAACATACAATGAAACGCATATTCCTTATTCGCAAGATACCTTATTCGAGATACATGATACAAAACAACGAGCACCGTTTCAGATTCAAAATTGTTCTTCCGGCATCGGCGCGATCGGCTGGTCGATCGGCCGACTTCAGAACTCGACTTCCAATCGGCCACGCGTCCAACCACCGTAGAACCAGTTCGCGCAGAAGAACGCGGCCTGACACTCAGGCCCGCAATATTTGACACACGGCAGCCAATCAGATTATCAGATTAAAATTGAACGGGCCGGCGATCGTCGGCACAGGTGCGGTTCGTTTCGGGCTGTACCCAGGAGAGAAAGAGGAATCTCGCGGGCACACATTGACATGCACCGGCGATCTGTGCTACCATTTTGCAACACCTGTTCCACTAATCCGACCCGGATCCAGACGAAGCAAAACGAAGTAGCAATCTCCATTTTGAGTTTAGATTTTGATTAGATCAATTCTGTTGACTGATCGGCTCCTACCGATATAGCAAACAAAGCGATAGTAAAATTTTTGTATTATAAAGTGTGCTTTAGTAATTAAGATTAAATATTATTGTTGCGCTTCGATATCAACTGTAAATCATATTCGAACTATTAATTGACAAATTGATAAATGTAAACTTTTTACGAAAGATTTTCATATACAAAATATACTTGAAAGAATTACCTGGATTGAATTTTTGCTGCTCACACGAAGAGAACGGTTTCAATCAAGTATCTAAAAATGTAGCTATAGACAGATCTGAAACTAATTTCATTTGGCCTATCAAAATAATTACAGAAGATGTGCCAGTTGATTACTAGAATATTAAAACTTAGTTCTATACAAAATTATTTTCAAATCTGTATTAGCTAAATTTCTAGATTCTTCTAGCAAAACTATTCTTCGTGTGCAGCCGCAGTTTTCGACTCATGAATGGACTATTAAGCGAATTAATCTTCCAATAACCAGTTTATTTCATTCGGCACGACGTAATATTTGCCGAGGAATGTCCAATCAGATTAGCAGATCGAGTCGAAAATTGACGTAAAACGAGTCTCCGGAGACAGAGACTGGCTACCACTTTACGATCACCTGTTCTGGTAAAGCAGATTTCGCGCAAACGTTCCTAGCAAATTGTGAAAAAAACGCGATCGTTAAAAGGGTGATGGCCGACAAAAGAGCGATCGTTTCGTCGATGCTTTGAAACTGTTAAAACCGACATAGACGAACTCCTTATTAGGAAGTAGTCGTTCGTTTCGCGACCAGCTGTCCCGATCCTTCCATAAAACTTGGCGACAAAGTGAGGAACGCGCTTCATTTTACGGTCGAGTTTATGGCACCTGGGGGACGAAGAGGAGAATGAACGTGCCATGATCGCGTCGAGTAGAGAAGACCGGTCTTATCTTATCCATGGAACGAGCGGCCGCTCCCAGCCTTATGCTGAGACCGATCCTTTGCTAAGAAGAGAGAAGGATGTCTAGAAATCGTGAAGACGCGGATTTGAAGGTTGCAAAAGGTGGAAATGGACTCGAGATACGAAATTGGCGGCGGTTTGATGAAATTAATGGTTGCTGGTAACGTTTTATGCACTAGCTTGACTTTGTTTCGCTAGAAACCTTGTTGTATATACAGAAGGTGCAACACAACAACATGAACGGTGATTGACACGTAGGTCGCCGGTAGAAAGTACGGGACTAGTGACATTGAGGCGGGTCACGTTGAGAAATCGGTACGCGACGAGCCAGTCAATCGGTACACACCGAGATGGTTTGCTCTCTCGCTAGATTCCCGCGAAAGCTCGGCGCGGACAACACGAAACAAGACGGCTGTTGTTGAACACCAGTTTTGCAACACGCGGAAGAGGCGATAACGACGGTAACAAGCGTCTTCGTTAGAAGGCCAAGGCGCAATCGGCAACCTCTCATCAGAAAGTCGCGCTGTTCTCCTCTCTCTTCTCTCTCGCGAATTTCTTTGCCACACTCGATTATGCACCTTGTTGATGATCCGCGAAAGAAGTCTCGGGAAATAACGTCAAGTACGTTATATGCGCATAGTTACATTCGCATAGTTAACGTCATAGTTGATGTATGTAACGAAATAATATTGTTCCCTTATTTCAAACATGATACAAAAAATAGTTCCCTTTTTTTAACTACTAATTTTAATAATAAACAATATTAGTAAAAAGAATATATTCCGAACATAATCAAATGTTATTTTTGTCATTTTTGTTTCACAACTTTTAAAAAATTACTCTTTTTTAATTATAATGATTTTGACGATTTTCCATGAAGCTAAGTTAGTCTACTTTTGATGATCAATACTCTGATGCTAACTCATTTAGGATGATAACTCGAACATTACGTTTTTTAAATTGTTGAAATAAGGAAGCGGTATTTTTTCTCAATCTAATATTATTATTGTACTTCGTTTCATTGCGAGTTTTTCATTTTTGAGATATTCTAATTCAGAGTGCTGCGATAATTAGAACGAATTTCAAGATAATCTCACACTCTTGAATCGAGTATCTCGTACTTTTCGGGACCTGGCATTCTCGTCGAAAGAATGCGCGCTTCTCGAGTGTTGGTCGGAAAGACGCGGACCAAACGAAGAAATCGCAACGAGCAAGAGAAGGATGTGAAAGGAGGAAGAAATGGAGGAGGTGGAGGAGAAGGTGGACCGTCGTCGTCGCCGAGGTCGCATAAATCGTCGTGAGTCGGATTCCGGGCAGCCGAACGCGAGCCGCCATTGTCCGAGACTTTTTGCTTCTCTTTCCCTACCAAGAGGGGGCTGCCGCTACGAAGCTGCACTCTTTGCATATGCTTTAAATATCGCCGCTCCGTGCGCTCGCTTTGAAGGCTCCCAGCACTACTCTCCTCTCCTTTCTTGCTCTTGTACGCGAAGAAAAGACGATGCGCGACGGTCTGGGAGGCGCGGGAGGATGAAAGTAGGAGGAATGAAAGATGAGGAACGTCGAGAGAGGAACCCCGAAGTTCGCTGACTGTCGACTCCTCTTGCAGCAATTGGAGGATTGCATTAGATGCATCGTGGCATCTGCGATTTGTATCCCACGCTGTTGCTTCGAAAGCGTCAGCGTGATTTCGTATCGAGGGGACATAAAATAGTTTCTCGAATTTACGATGGGATGTAGCCGCTATCACTACAGCATCCTGCCATCCTGAATTTCTGTCCGAATTTCCTCTAGTTAATGATGCAAAAAGTATAAATGAAAAAGGTGAAGGTGAGGGATGGAGAATCGAACATTTTGGAAACTATCTTTAAAACAACAAACAACTCTAATCTTATCCGCGCGACACATCGTTCGTCTTTAACGAATTTAACGATGACACCATAAAGATCAACGCCGTGCTGGCAAGTCGTTTAAGGCTGGTCATAAAGATACATCCGGATATAACGCGTGAAACGATCTGGCTGTAACGTTCCAGAATAGGTATAATCCGCCACTCTCATCGATGATAAAATCGTAAGAAGTGCTCGTCCGAGTTAATGATACGATACCTCACTACTCATTTCATCTTTATTGTTAATTATATTGCAATATCGTTCCATAATGTCTAACTTCCCTAAATATAACATTCGGTTAAATATTCGGTGAACAAACATATATCGAATTCGTCAATTTCGTAACATACATTCCTTCACGATCCAAAGCACGTCTCGTCGTGACGTACGTCGTCCCCTTTTCTTCACCACTAAATTCTACCGTTCCATTTCTCTTCTTCATTCTCATCTCGATCTTTAGCGGATCTCTTCTCCTCTTCTTCTCTCTCCACTCTTCGGCTGCTCTCTCGTGCACATCGTGCTTTCGCTGGACTTGCAAATTTCGCGCGGCTTTAGCCTCCTTGGAATCCGCGGCGAGCACGGTCGGCGGATCTCGCAGAAGAGAGGTGGTCCAACCTAAACCCGCGCCGAAAAGATTCGCGGATCGAGATAGCGTGGCCGCCGCCACACCGAGACGACGAATGCTCGCAGTCTGATTTGCGTAACGTTCTCGGAATTTCATGCTGCATCCCTTCGTCGACCATTCTTCGACTTCGAGTATACTAGAGACCCTCTAATAAGAGTCTGGACACGCAGTTTTGTATGCTGGATAATAGTTTTAATAAATCTGCGAGAGAGAAGGTCATATTTATTATTTTTTCTCTTTCTGTTCTCTCCCTCTCTCTCTCTCTCTCTCTCTCTCTCTCTCTCTCTCTCTCTCTCTCTCTCTCTATCAGGAATTTTTAAAACATGATGGACCAATCAAAAGCTTTCTCATGTCCAGACTCTTATACATATATATTAGAGAGTCTCTAGAAAAAAATATTTGATTGAATTAACTGGAATTCTGGTGGAAAATGGACGATCCAGATTTCTGGTTAAGTCTACTAGATTTCTGATTAAATCTACCGAATGTTGGTTGTTTCAACTAGGATTTTAATAGATTTAACCAGAAATCTTGTAAATTTAACTAGAATTCTCGTCCATTTTTCACCAGAATTCCAGTTAATTTAATCAAACATTTTTTTTCTATGTAGAGTATACTTCTGGTACCTTTGATTTTTCGCAGATCTTCCTTTCTATACTTCATTCTTCGCACACACACGAGGTCATTGTTTATCGCTATTGCTGCTGGAGTCCGATTGTTATTTAAAATTATGCGCACTATTATAATAATTCAACACACCACCATCTTTGTCCCCGAGGTTTTAATTAGTTCCTTTTGCGCACGTCCGAGTGGAGTCGAGGAATACAAAAGTTACGCGTAGTACACATGTAATTAATTCGCCCTGTCGCCGGCTTTATATCCAATGTTTTCATTACTTTCTTCCTAAGTGCGGCTGTCATGAGAAATAAATTTTTTTTCGTGCATGGGCCACGATTATCACCTGTATCATCTGTAATTGTACTCACGATATTTATCTTGAATATTATCAACTTTTTTCTTATATCATAATTTCTGCATGTTTGTCGTCCGCTAATTTATATCATTTTTTAATAGCAGATGTTCATTGCGGAAATCATTCACTGAAACAGACTATGTATTTCAACAACGGCAATCATTTATTAACGGTAAATATTATCGACTTTCTGCAAACTTTATTACAAAAACCTTTTGTCTAGCTCAGATTTTAAACGAATATCATTGGAATCCATTGATATCCCGTTTGTTTCCTCCATCGGAATGTGCTCTTCAAACGTGCGTGTCTCTTTTGGCGCTTCTTTCTTCTCTAAATTTATTTTACTATTGTTCGCCACATTGTTGCTATCTCTGGGAACGTATTGTTACTCGGGTCGCAATTCCGTTCTACCCCGCCAAGCGAGAGAATCTCGGAAAAGCGCCTTTGAACGTATTCCATCGTGGAAGTCATTCGCAGATCGGTGGAATTCGCAGATGCTCGCGAGATACACCGTGCTGCTTAGGTACGCTTCGCTATCTCGACTGTAGAAGCATTTGCGCGCGTGCACACGAACATACGTATGTACACGGAAATACACGTATACAGCCGCTTACACATCGTCGCCTTACCGCAATCGTTTTCAATCCAGTGTTGTAAGGCGGATCATAGTAAAAAAAGACCAGCGGGCATCGCAGAAATCTCAACCGTACTGCAACCGACATTATAGCTTTCCGATCTAGCAATCGCGTGGAGTTCTTGTCTTTTCCGGTATTCGTGCGCCGTTCAATTTAAACGCTATAGCGTGCGTGGCAACGCAACTAATCGATCCGAGAAGGTGGATAAGGAGACCGAGTTTTATTTTAAATTTCCGTTCCGTATTCCGTATTCATGTATAGGGAAGACCTTGAGGCACCATAGGTCATTGACTGTTTAAGGTAATCCAGAGTGTTTAGATTAAGGTAACTGGTATTAGGATAACTCCGACAAATATGCCGTAGAAGTCAGAAAAAATAGAAGGAATAGGGGTAATTTTCCCGCAACTACTCTGTTACATGCCTTTATGTTATATTGTGTTATGATTTCAGTTTCTTACTGTTAATATTAATGAATTATTGTGAGTTGAATCGATTTGTCACTATAAGTAGCGTCATCATAAATTATAATCTACATAAAATGATTACTGTAGGGCGCGTAAAGAGTCAAACATTACTTACTACACTACAAATAATCATCTATCACTTATTTTTTTATACATGTTTCATCATTTTCTGGTCTCTCTGATCTCGACAATATTCCTTCGAGTTCGTTGAAAAGCTGCATCGATTATCAAGATTGTTGTTAGAACTCAAAATCTCTCGCAACGCGCGAATCTTTTGAATACTCTTCTCTCGAATCCGCCTTACCATTATATCGTTGGAATTCGCAGATGTTCATGGATGTCTCGTACGATGAATTCTCGCGAAGGAACTGCGACTTCAACAATAATTCTTACTTGTATGAATCGATTTCAATTTCACGTTACAATCACAATAAAAAAACAATTGAAACGTCAAATCACGATTTTATAATATCTCTACAAACGAATGTGCAATAATAATATCATATGTTTACATTTAGTAAATATTTAGTTAATACTATTCAAATAAATATTTATTAAAATTTAGTAAATTTTTTTCAGTATACAGAATACGACAACATCAAACAGCGGAATTTTATTTCTTTCGCAAGAATTAATATCACTCACGTTTAATGGAATATTATAATTAGAACAATTCGTCTTCTTGATTTGTTTTATAGTGATTGAGAGGTACTGGTTGTGAGACATCCTGTAGATACGTTGATAACGTACATTGGTACGAAGGAAATGATACGAAAGGGTGAAGGGATAGAGCAGGATTCTCTTGGCTCCGTATTTCTTCGCATCTTCTATGATGCACCTTCATGACTCTTATCTCGCGCCTCGTTATCGCCGTTTACCATCGCACGAAGCAGTGTATGGAGTCTCCCTCGCGAGTATGTATGTATATGCAACCGTGCACATATACATATATCTTTATCCCACTCTTCCTACGGAACTTCGACGATCGGATCCCTCGAGCGGCTCTGTTACGTCTGGAATTTCGTCGGGCCGGCTGCGGGAGAATTACCATGGTGTAATCCTAGATGAGATTGTCCCAGGAGAAAAGAAACGAAGGGAGTGCGCGATAAGAGTGCATGTCGGTATTCGATCTCACTGCCGCGCCGGTCTTTTAGTCGGCGATGTACTCTGTGCAATCCAGTCTTATTGCGAATCGCTGGATCGTGTTCCACTTTCAGTTTACCTCAAACTGACACTTGAATCTAAGCGCCTCGATAATAGGTACATTCTGACTCTTCGATACCTTCAGTGACTTGATTTCGTTTTCTTACGTGTAAAGACATATAAAGAAATATTTAAGAGAAATACATATATAGAAAGGATGATTTTGCTGGTATAAAAATTTAAAAATTTAGCTAGATAAAGATGTGTAAATAATTTTATTGGATTATCAAAGGAATACGTAGGAATTTCAACTGTACTGAGTAATTTTTTCTACAAAAATTTGGACATTCTCATAATCAGCTTAAGTGTTTTATATAATTATTTTGACAATTCAACAAAATTATTTTCAGATTCATATCTAGCTAAATTTTTAGATACTTGAGCAAGATTATCCTTTTCAGGATATGTCAAATCCTGAAAATCTCAATTGTGATTTTCTTTTCGCTTCTTGTAGCATTTTTAGGCATAACGCTTATTTTAACGCTTTTTGCTGAAAGTATTAACTGCGTTCAGCAGAAAAAGCAGCTTTACAACTGTTATAAAATTTGTTAATATGATAGTCTTGCTTAGTTCCTCAATGGATCTAAATGTATAATTATATCAAAAAAAATTTACAACACTTATAAAGTTGTTTTTTCTGCTGAACGCAGCCATTCTTTACGATTTCCATTTTACCAAAGCAAGCAACGTCATTATTTAGATTAATCAACGTCGATACATCTGATTTTAATTTATTGTCGCGTCGCTGGAAACCAGGCGATATTGTATTGTCAACTTTCATTGTCTTGTCTCGATTATATACGTTTCTGAATCTCATCTAATACCTCTCCGGTTCTTCATCCTGTTACTTACCGGATGTACACTTAATTATTTAGTCGCGTCTTCACTTTAAGATGTCTAGCGCATGTACAAAGCTCTATTCATTTGCTCGGACAATTCGACACACGCGTTTTTGCGGTATTATATTGTGCGCTGCATGCACGCTATCGTAGCCAATTATTTGCTTTGATACAACAAACCTCCTATTGATTACGCGCAGTTTTCTTCAACGCTTCGAGCGCTTTAACCGTACTCTAAACTCTCCGTTGCGCTGGATTGCGCCGAATTATTGTTACAGAACAGGTTGTAGAAACATTTGCATACGTTGTATGGATTATACATATAGGTATCTTTATATTTGCGTAACACACTAGACATGGTATCTTTATGCTTGAGGGGGAGACAAACACAGTTGCAAGTGGATAAATGTGTCTCACCGCGGGAGGCAGATCTGAACGACATGCCAAACAAGTAGACAGACGTACCTGTAAGACGGATACGATCGGTCAGGCAGTCAATCAGTTAGATCAAAGTGTCAATAGACATCGTTATATCCTTCGATCGTTCAATCGCATTCTACGAGAGGTCTCTGTGAGAGACCGGCATGAAAGAGACGTATGAAAGAAGCTCTCTGAAGGTAAGAGAAGAGCCTTGGTTCACGTGTCGTAGATTGAGCGTTTTAAATTTCTTGCCAGTTTTCAATTACACGTGCACCGTGTAAGAAACGATCGTCCTCCCATTAACGAATATCATTCCGGCCGAGAGGATTGCCGCGCGACCTCGATGTTTAATGTCTCGCGGCCACGTTATAGGACGCCGATATAGCCGTAAACGGACGCACCGACGTTCGAAATGCGAGGAGCGGGGCAGCGGGTCGAAGGAGACGGAAGGATAGAAGCAACTGGAGGTTCCGTGATGGAGGTTTATGGTAAGAACGAGCGAGCGTGAGTGGAGGAAAGAGGAACGAGTCGGGACCCCCGTCAACGACAGCATACCACCGCCACGGTATCGCTTCTTCATCGCATTCATCGCGTCGCTCGACGCTACCACGACCCGCGACTAATCATCATTATTTAAGTATGAGATTGTTTTTCGCTGCGCGATGGCGGCGGTGGCTGCGACGAGTGTCGTGGCGAACTCGCGGAGACATGTATCGATCCTCGATGATGTCCTCCTCGGCGCCTCCGTGACACAATCCCGTCGAGATTTCAGAACGTTTCTCCATCAGATGCATTGCATCGAATTCTTTCTTTAATTTGTATTTCCCGAGATTTTATCTTTTCGTTTCTCTCATTAGGGTGCCTTTTTATGCTAACGTTTTATGCTCATTTTTAGTATCAAAAACAGGTCTGGTCAAAATTGATGCTTGATATTCATCAGTTTTCATCACATGACTTATTTTGATTCTGTAAATGAATGTCGAACATGAAAAAAACATAGATCTTTTTTTTTTCCAGAAGTTTCAATCAATAATTGTCCGTGGCGTGTCTGTCAGTTTCTATCTATAAGTAGCTTCCTTGAGAATTCGCGAGTTTCTGTAGGTTCTGAGTTTTATAGTGCTCGCCATACAACTGTTCTGGAGCACCGTTACGACCGCGATACCAGGAGATGCATTCAGATCGGAGGCCAAGCGATAATTATAGTCACGGCAAACGATTCAATGGCCGTTCATGCTGTCCGCAACTCGACATTTCTAAGCATATTTTCGAAATTTGATTACGCGCCGTTCCCTAATTAACGAGATACTTAATTTCTCATTCGGGTCTGGCGCCTGACTCGACGGATCATTTTCGCGCGGCCGCGCTATCTCGATCGTTAGCCACAAGCCCTACCACGGGCCCTACCGGTCCAATTAAAAATCCGCCGATTTATGCAAACGATCGGACTTTCATTCGAAAACCTGGCTTGACACCGGACATTCCACGCTCTCTGCGGGAATAATCGATTGCGCTTGAAGCTGTGCGAAAAGCTGTTGCAAAAGCGATGCCCCGTTACATACGTAATAAATCGCGATTATTCTCGCTCCTTTTTGTTATTCCATCGTTACCGGCTATGAAAGTTCTACTGGCGATTTGTTGACACAACGATTATCTATTCGAAGAAGTTTTATGATAGATCGAGATGGTGAAGGTATTTAAATGCTTGGCAAATATTTTGTACTCTCGAAATTCAAACACAAAGAGACCGATTTTGCTGGAGTATCTAAAAATTTAGCTAGATATAGAGATCCTAAGTGAAAAATTGCCTTTCAACATCTCTCGGTTTCAGTTCATAAGGCACCCAATATCCTTATTTTTCAATTATTCCCATAGCTCTCAATCGTGCAGAAACGGCTTATTGAGTTACTCCCAATGATTCTGCAAGCTCCTCTTGCGTTTGATTCTGATCTTCTTCGAGTAATGCCTCTAATTCTTTGTCTTCGAATTTTTTTGGCTGTCCAGAGCGAAGCTTGTCTTCAACGCTGAAATCTCCATCCTTGAAACGTCGAAACCATTCCCTATATGATTTATCAGTTGGAGCAGTGTCATCATAAACTTCGACAAGCGTTCGATGAGTTGCACTTTTCTTCCAATTAAAGCAGAAAATTAGAACCTCCCAAATGCTGCTTGGTTAACACAAAATTCGACATTTCAAACACAGTAAAAATCAAGGTTTTTGTATGAAACTCAAAGCGATATAAACTGAATATTATTAGCAGATGTCTAACCTCTCTGAAAACGCCAAAAGCTGTCACTATGAACCATTCACAACAGCCGGAGCCATCTTTGGAAAACGGACCGAACTAATACTTTATACTCCCAATACAATAATTTTATTAGATTATTAAAATAATTACATAAGAATCTTAAGGGTAATTAGCAATGCTGCCAAAAATTTTGACATTTTAACAATCAATTAAGCGTCTTACATAATTATTTTAAAAATTTCACAAAATTTAGATTTAGATGTAAATTTAGCTAGATACATATCTGAAAATAATTTTGTTGGACTGTCAAGATAATTATGTAGAAATAATTATGTAGTGCGATGAGCGATGCTACAAACAGTTTTGGCACTCTATCAGTTAATTTGATTATTTTAATAGTGCCACAAAATTTACTTTTAAATTCGTATCTAAAGATTTAACTAGATACAGATCTGAAAATAATTGTATTGGGCCATCAAAATAATTATGTACGATAGCTCAAGCATGATAAACAATGTTGCAAAAATGTCAATATTCAAGCAATCAGTTTAAGCATTTTATAAATCTACATAATTATTCTGATGGTCCAACAAAGTTATTTTCAGATTTGTATCTATCTAAATTTTTAGATACTTGAACAAAGTCGTCTTTTCCTTGTACTACCTACTACTTGACAATAAATGCTGAAATTTATTTTAATGTTTCGACATTAGAATAAAAGAATTTATGTATCGTTCTTATCTTTGAATAGCGAATATTGTGAAAGAGCATTTCGCGCTGATATATCCGTATTTAGAAGAACGAGATGGCTCGTAATTTGATCCGTTACGACCGCGGGATGGACGTCGTCGTCGAGATGCGGAAGAGAGCGGAAGGTGTTGAAGCGACAAAGTATTCACCAAAGATGACCACAAGCTACTCCCGACGATCATAAACGTTCGCCATTTGCGTCGTCGTTTGGCACCGCCCTTGAGTGAATCGACCGGCTTCCTCGACTGGGACGGACCCGTTACGAGCTAATTAGTAAAATAAGAGAAATCATCGGCTCAAGTTACATGGCGTTGTGTCGACCGCGTAGGCATGAGGGATCTCATGCTGCGAGATCTTCTGATCATCGATCTGTGATTTATCACGTGGTGTCGCGGATGAACGTGACATTTCGTCCTCGCGTGCGGCTTCTGAGCGTGATAAGTAATTAATACCGGCCGTGTATTTCGCGATAAATACAGTTCAGTCTGATGTGGATTGCGTTTATCACACGATAAAAACAAGGGAGAAGGAACATCCTGGAGAAGACATTTCTCCTTCGAAATGGAAACGACTTGACATCTCGAAAAGATGCTGAAGTAATTCTAATCGATTTGTGAGAGACACAGTAATTATTTTCTCGCTTGACGATTTCTTGCAGTGACACGGACATGTTCATGTATAATGTACAAAAGTAAGTGCAAATTCTATATGGAGTGCGTTCACTTGACGCTCACAGTTTAACATTTGATAAACAACAAGGATAAAATGATTCCGTGAGCGCCAAGTGGAATAACGCAGCCAATTTTATAATCATGAGATGTATCAATATAGCAATTCCAGCGGTGTACTAATATAATTAAAAATCAATAATTAGTTTCGAGTAAATACACAGTTTCGTTTAGACATTTAATCACTGTTACTGGTATCGTTCAGATTATTCTACAAGAAGAGTGGAAGACAAGCTCCTATTTGATGCATTTTGCCATGTAGGATATACTTCTTAATGTTTGCGAAATATTCATAAGGCTTGCGAAACATCCCGTGTACACATTTTATCGTTAATAGTTATCAGTCAGCTAAAGCGGCGGAAGGAACTGAAAAGTTTCTTACGGGAAAAACGCTAATAGCGCGTTATTAAATCCCGCAAGAAGCGACGCGGGAGATCTCATCAAGAGCCGTCTAAACGTGAGTCGATCCACGCGGTGTGATACGCGAACGCAGAAAAACTCCATTACGTATAAAGCGAGAGGGGAGGGAGGTAATCCGGAACGTCCAGTTTGGCGTCGTGATTGAAAGTTCGTGTGGGTAGACATCTTGATTTCAATATAACGACTCCACCACCGATCGCAATCACTTTTTACTCGGGTTTCTTGCGCGACACACGCGCGCGCGTTTAGCCGTTCAGTCGCGCAACACGAATATCATTGGCGCGCACCAAAGTGAATAATCACCCCCTCGGCTCGCCAGCAGCCGGTTACAACGACTCTGCCAAAGAGACTTTCAGTTAAACGAGATTGCACCTTGCACGCCACTAGCCACGCAACTAGACGAGAAGCTCGCGTTTTCTGTATACCCTCGCGAACCCGCTTGACGCGATTATTCATGAATACGTTTCGTCGATTAATCAAGAGGGCGCGTAATTGCGAACACGCGTCAAACGTCGCTCGCGAACCAGACGACCGTGACATCGGGGCGTCTTTTTACGCGCCCTGATCGTCGCGCGGAAGCGAGAGAAGGATCCCCGCCATTGGAAATTTACGGTATATGCGTTGCACCGCGAAAGAGACCGCGGCGTAATAACGAAAAACTGGTGCTGTTTAATGACGAGCAATTTGTTCCCTACATTAGATCACTCCGTGAAGACACGCGTTTCTGACCGTGCGTACATAAATTGCGGGTATGCCTACGAATGAGACAGATAATGAAGATGGGTAATTAGTCAACATTGCGTTTCTACGACCATGTTAAAATCGTATCACGTGTCCAGCAGACACGTACTTTATTTAAAGAAATGATTGTCGGAGAGATGATTAATGAATTGTGTTTCGTGCACGAGTAATTGTCGGTCAACCTAATGGAAGATCACCCTTCGTTTTTCCTTCCGCATTTATTCTCTAAATCTGAATCAGTGGATAATCACTGATATCAATATCAAATATGCCACTGATAATCAGTGAATGAAATGTGGAATTCCTAACTTACCTAATCTTTAGTATGTGATCTAACTAACCTTGTTTTAGTGCTTAAATTCAATAAATATGGTATTGGGAAATTGAAATTAACGTACAAATATGAGTATTTTAGTTATATAATGTTCAAACATCTTCTTTTTTTAGTTAAACTTCACTGACTATCAGTACCAAGTACGGCATTGGGTAATTAGTGACTATCCACTAATTCAGATTTTGAGAATAGACAATTAACGTTGCTCGATTTGCTCCCACCGCGTATTGAAAATCGCAATATCGTGGTTCATCATGAGATTTCTATTAACGTGCGACCATCGTGCGTTTGCTACATCACGGGATATTTCCCTGTGACACGACGACTTAATTTCAATGTATCCTCCCGGCAGCAATTAGAAGTTTTGCTTCGATACAGCTAGTATCGCTGCCCACACTGCACGTACACACACACACACACACATACACATACACACACGTGCAAGTATATATCGTAGTGACACATGTAGCCTCGGGAGCATTATCGAAGAGAAATAAATAGTATCCTGCTACTGCAATTGCACGAGCATCCTCGATCTTCGTGTTCGTCATCATCATCGTCGTCTTCGTCGTCGTTGCCGCGGTACATCGTGCATGTGAGAACGGCCCAGATGAAAACAGGACAGGATCAGCAGAACGGAGATAAAGCGAGAGAGAAAGAGAAAGAGAGAGAGAGAGAGAGAGAGAGACGAGGAAACATGAAGGAACGAGTGGGGCCCAAGAGTCAAGGAACTAGAAATGAATTCCATTTGCGATTGGGAGGGGAGGACCGTGAAGTGGAATAGAACGGGATGAAAGGATAGAAGAGGACAGAGCAAGAGGGACTGTCACGAAAAGTAATAAGAAGAAAAGGTAGAAGAAAAATTCATGGGGAACAGGATGAGGAGGTAAAAAATTGGAGAAAATTTCGAAAAAAAGTTGTACATTTATTGTGTACCGGCATTGTTTAGGATTGATGACAAAAGAAGGAAACTGTGGGATTATCTCGACTGCTTCGTACTGTCAATATGTAGAAGTTGGTATGCAAGAGGTGCATCGCGCACGTTTACGCACGCGCGGCGATTGCGCCAACACGCATGCCGTGAAAGCAGGATATGCTGATCAGTAAACATTGACCGCTACCTTCGCCATTCGCGACTACTTGTTGATGCAAAAAGGAAAGGAAACTCGCAGTAACGTCTACTCATAGCGCAACGCGCGCTACACTGTCGCTTGATTTCTCCTCGCGCGCGTTTCTGATATCCAGACATTACAGATTTTTGCTGAGCGTCGTCATCTCAAATTTCCGCCGGCTACCGAGAGATTTCTCGGTATAGAAATCCGACGGAATGTCTCGTTTTACCTCTTCGTGCGGAGAACGCATAAGGGCGAGAATCAGTAATGAGTGCGTTACGGGTTTCTTCCCTGCCCCGACGTCGCCGGCAAAAACTCGCTCTCGATTCGATCCACGATGCCGGAGGACGAAGGATGCGAAGAGGAGGTCGGGAGAATCCAGTACTGGACCGGCGATCTTCGCGAATTAATCAAATACGCGAGCGATTTGTCTTCGTTACACCCACGTGGGCACCCCGGGGGGACGCGTGTGTAACTGGGGTGACGAAGCCCTCGCGAACAACTGGCTTCGGTGGGGGAAAAACGCGACTACATGTGCACCGTATACGATGATGATTTTTAATAAAAATAATGTTCTATGACGAAAATCATCGCGACGATTGAAGATTTATTTATACAATATCTTTATTTGAGGAGCAGACTTTCAAAATGCGTTTGTGTTGTCCAAAATTTCATTTTTTTTAATTAGAGATGGCATAGTGTTCAGTGTAAAATTGAAATCACTAGATTTCTAAAGTACCGCAATTGATTTCAGAAATGTCGTGTCAAAATGACCGAAGTACACATAGTACACGATTTCAAGCATGGTGGTTGGTGGTTTATCTTTTGAATGTACTTACTTCCCTTCGTGCACTTTTATGCACTAAACTTCTACAACAAATAAACCTGTATTAAACTATTAAACTAAATAATACATAAATTAAGCATTTATACATCTTTTTTTGGTCATAAATAATAATTAATTAATTAATTATAATTAAAAATGCATTTATTGCATTTATAATAAACTATAATATTTAAATGATATTGAATTTTTGGTGTAAGGTAAAAGTTCGAATTGCAATATTTTGCATTCGTAGGAAGAATGCACGATTTGTGCACTTTGATTTTATTATGTCTTAAGATTTATTGCCAAATATGCGTATCTTAATGGCTAGCTTTCTCGCCACGGCGGCTTATACGGCGGGAAGGGACACAGATTTGTCCGGCGTGTCATACCCTTCCGAAGTCGCTCGTCGAAATCCTTTTGCACGGGCAGGATACTCGAGCGGTATCTCGGCGTATCGGGATGCGGAGTAAATCGTAATTATATACGGGGAGTAGTACAGGATCGGCGGACCCTCCTCTCGCGGCGGAGAGCCCGTGGAAAAAGATCACGCGGACGTTTAATAACACGGGTACCGAATGCTGATGGGTAGAGGTATCGCGGTGGATATAAAACGCGTACGTCTTCCAGACCAGTCTCGCGGTACCAACGCATTCGCGTAATTACACGCGCGCCGCGCGTATACGTTCACGCAAGAGCATGGTGTTTCAATCCTTTGCACATATATTTTACGAATGAGCCGATCCGAGCCAAGTATGCGTACCTGTCGTACACACATACGCATGTCCTGTCCGCATCCCAAGTGTATGTCCGCGTATACAGGGTGTCTGACCGGACAATCTTTCGGATATTAATAAAACGAGCTGAGAATGATGAAGATCGTATCAATGTCCCGACATTTAAATGTTCGTGGAATTTAGCGTTGCGAATTAAGAGATTTCCTCGCCGCTCAGGTCCCGTAATCATTTTGTTGCAATTCTCAAACAAAATATGAAATGTACCCCAAAGTGCTGATCAAGGTATTCGGGCTGTTATTTGCGCAAATATATACATATATACACACATATATATATATATATATATATACATGTGTGGGAGGGAAGTACGCATCTTCCATACTGTCACATGCATTGAAGCGAAAGAGGAAAAGGATGAACAAGTTGGATCGAATATAAATAGCGATCTATAAATTATGCCATCCACGTACGCGACCGAGTAGCGATCCTTAAGGCATTGGTCGAACAGTCAACGTCACCCAATATCACTGACGATATTCGATGTAGACGACACAGACATCGTCGACATCTATGACGGCAACGCAGACGTCACGAATTACTGTGGAAATAAAATGGACGACTATTTCTCGAATCGACTCGAGACGATATTTCCCGTCTACCTGGTTTTTCCTGTTGTATCGCGGAGAAAAACTTGATCGAAATCGATGAGAGACAATCTCATCGCGGTAAATCTCACGGCGGATTTGTCGAAACGCATCTAGGAAGGGCACATCCCGGATGCGAGTGATCGCAGTTTCCGTTTTTGGCCCAGACTACGTGCATCCGATCGATCGATCAGAGCAATTATCGATACGCGTGCTGATGCGTACTTTACCCGTTGCATGTGTATGTGTGTGTACGATGAGATACGTCTGTAATTGGATGTGGCCTCGCGACGTGTTTTCGCGGCGCGTCGTCGGATAACACAGAAAGTCCATACGGGCGTAATAAATTGCCGTTAAACCGGATTTCATACATCATTAATAAAACGGTTAATTACCGATTACGAAAAGTAAACCGAAGTGACGCTTTTTCATCAATTTGATTAAGATCCTTTTTATGTCGAAATGACGTGCGTTAAAGATACGCCTTTGACTCAATATTGACAAACTAATGATTTTGAGAGGGGTCTCCCTCAAATAAGCTGTCCAATTATACAAGCATCATCTATCAAGTGGCGAATCAGAGACACGTTCCGACGCGACGCGTTAGATCTGAACGGACTACCGGATATCTCGCAGTGTATCACGCAACTTTGATATCACGATGTCTCCAATTTTGTTTCCCTACAAACATAGAATTCGTAATTCTTGGGAAAATATGGCAATATAACATTTCCAGAAAATCAGGGAAATCAAGGAAATGTCAAAAATTGAAAACGATCAAGGAAATCAGGAAAAAATCGAGGAATTTTTTGAAAAATTTTGGAATATTAACTTAACAATTAAATGCAAGCAGTGTCTGCAACATTAATAGCAAATAATATTGCTATGTTAAATTGCATATCTCAACAAAATATTTGATTTGGTTTCCAAGTCAGAACAAAAATACAAAAAATTTCAAATTGTTATTGAAAGTATCAGGCAAAAAAAATGAAATTTTATCTGGAAATTAGAAAAAAATAATAGAATTTTAATATGAGGAATTTGTGATAATCCTACATGGGCGTGCAAAACTGCCGATCCTCGTTACGCTGAGAAAATGCTCACGCTGCTTAAACCGTTCATCACGGAATTGTATCTGCTAGCGGTAATGACCGGCCAATTTGGCTATTAATTGATTCCGAGGCAGCGGGACTGGGCGGTACCGGTTGGCTCGCGCGAGGAGGTCGAGCGAGGTCGATGTCGTGGAATCGATAAATCGCCATCATTCATCCGTCGTTGCTCGTTCGCTCTCACGTGCGTGTTACGGAGCACACGTGCCCCGCTTGTTCTTGCCGTACACGGCGAACGATCGATACCCGGTATCATCGTACAAACGCAGACCGCGGGCCATCTTGCTCTCGTCCGTGTGCAACCATCGCCGAAGATCTACCGTGAGATCGTGCCGCCGATCAGACACGATCCTTCAAGCGCAACGCTCCCCGATCGTAACCGTGACGAATGAGATCTCAGCGACGCGCGACAGCTCTCGCCCGAAGGTTCTACTTAGCGGCGCACCTGGACTAGCCCCGCTTTTACGACGGCCACGATACCACCATAGTTTTAATGGAGAAATAAATTTATCTCTCTTTTTTTTTCTTTTTGTATACACAGTAAGTAGAAATAATAAAAACATATATAGCAAATTTCGATTTTGTGTTTAATATTTATAAGCTAAATTCATGACACTGAAGCAACTGATCAACGTTGCTAGTAAAATCGGGCATCACATTCTTCAGCTAACATTCCTCTGGAGTATCTTATTTCCACGCGAGAGATCTTTGAAATCATGCCGCACGTCGGAATGATTTTTCTGATGATCGATGTGTGTACCGTTTTGAAGATCATTGATATCGTAAAAGCAAATCAATTTGATATCTTCATTAGAACCTTACATGAGATTGACGGACGAGAAATTGACTTTAACTAGTTGATCTTCCGATTTAACCACTATATTTAAGTGCAGTGATTTAATAACAACTTATGTCAATCAACTAAATGTTTGGTGAATCAAGAGCCATTACGGAAACTAAGTTGCGATAATGCAAATCTTCATGCAAATGTAACCGGAAACTCAAGTACTATTTGATACCCGCATCATAATTTATCGAGATTAATCCGGTGTAACTGTTTTAATTAGTCCCCACTGAACGAGGTAGACGACGAGACTTATTATGAATAAATTAACGCAATATGTGTTTCTCTTCCCTCGTTTAAAGCTATTTTCCCCCTCTTATTTATATCTGATGCATGTATATCTGTATACATTATTTAAATTATATATTCTGCATTTCCAGGCGAACGACCAAGCAGGTTTTATCTGGCAAGAGAAGAAGCTGATCTTTCGCTGGATCCCAACACGGGGATGCTAAGGATTCGACAGCCGCTCGATCGGGAATCACGTGACAAATATGTTCTCAGCGTCGAGGCACGTAATGGCGTCTCCGTTGGATATTGCCAGGTAAATTACGCATTCAGATAATCATCGTATCTCGTATTAACTCACCGTAATCATAGCTGTTTATCCATGTTCTCAATATATTTATCCTGAATGCATATATAATAATCCAGAAAAGTGTGAAAAATTCGCATTATAATTTTTTATGTTATGATTTTTCGAATCGATATTATATTAATATTCAGTGAACAACGCACACGTGCTTGTTAGCAAATTAGTACTGATTTTAAAAGAAAGATTTTTAATCCGTCGTTTACCGGTTTCGTATTAACGAAGCACGAGTAGTGTTTTTCGCTTGTGTGTCGTGAAAAACACATTGCCGAGTCAATTGAAGCGCTTACACGACATCCGTCCGTGTTTTTCTTTCCGTTACAGTTGGAAATGATCGTGGAGGATGTGAACGACAACGCGCCGTCATTTCGCACAAACACTGTTCGCATCTCGGTGCCAGAATCGCATCCTCTTCATGTGCCTTTGTACGTGGCGCACGCTACCGATCCCGACATCACGCCGTTGTTACCGATACGCTATATTCTCGGTCAGAACAGCAACAACCTGTTTGGGATAGACGAGCGCACTGGCGAGCTCTATTTGGCGAAGCGATTGGATTACGAGACTCAGCAGAGGCACGGTCTCCTGATAAGTGCTCTGGACGGTGCCGGACTCTCGGCTAACCTCAGTCTGAGCGTCGAGGTGCAGGACGTGAATGACAACCCCCCAGTGTTCGAGAGGAACGAGTATCATGTGGAGGTTCCCGAAGGCGCCAGGCTCGATTCCCAGGTGAGAAAAATCTTCATTACACGCCCGTCACGCGAGCATTTGTTTGTCGAGAAGATGCAGTAGAGTTCTTCGAAAAAGGAAACAGAAAGAGAAAGAAAGAGAGAACAAGAGAGCAGGAGAGGTAGAATTTTTGGATCGAATAGCAAAGTTAACAACCTTTCTCTTCAACCTTTCTTCCGCTCTTCATCGGTATCTCTTCGCGACCAAACTGATGGTTCCCTTTTTTTCCCTGGTTGAATTATTTTTGCTCCTATATATCCAAAAGCACTTCTATATCCCTATATCTGGGATGCGCAATTTTACCCGGGACAACCAAGAAGAACGCGCTTATGAACTCTTTGTCCCTTCTCGTATCGCGAGGCGTACGCCACGGCTACTAGTCGTCTATATTCCCCTTCCGGGTAGCTTCTTTCGAAAGAGTAGGGAATAGAAGAGGAAGAAGAAGAAGAAGAAGAAGAAGACGTTGACTCGTAAAGTTCACCTTGTAGGCAAAGAGAGAATTAACCCTGCGCCGACTAGAAACGGAATTAACCGGACGCTGCAGCGAGATTAACCGATGTTATTCCGCTATGGTTGCTCGACCCGTTCGAAACCAGGAGATGGATAGGAAATGCCTGATAATCTGATATTCAGACACGGCACGTTGCCGCGCGTTGATATCGATTGCGAACAGCGAGTTCCACGAGAGTAGAGGATTGATAGGTAACAGTCGATAGGCCCGCAGGAACACCGTGCCACACGGTCGATCATTTCGCGAGTATATAATAGCGAATTCGATTGGATGCATTCAGTTGCGGCACGTTGGTGCATATTAAAGCTGTCGTACACAAATTAACGTAAGAATCTGTATTTAATATAAATATAAAAACAGATTAAACTATGAAATCCTCAATACAATTTATTATGCTGTTAAGTAAGATTTTTATTCTATAATTCAAAATATTTACATTTCACTTTTACATTCATTACAAATCAGTGTATAACGGTTTTAATATGGACTAGTTCGCATTATTGCATCCAAACGAATTCATGTATAGGTTTCCAAGCAGTTACTCAACGAGAAAGATCTATTGCATTGTATACATTTATATCCCCAAAATAATAGAATTTTGATGGAATTTAAGAAATTTAAATTCCTACGTTATTCAAATCTATATATATATACTCCTCAATCTTCGTCGTTAGGAAAATGCCCAGAGCAAATCTGAAGCGATGCTTGTGGACCTCGGAAACGCAGGTCCATCCATGAAGATCGCTGACGGCGACGTGCATCTCTCCCCCTGTAATTATCTACACATATCAGTCATTATCTGGCAAAAAATCAAAATAAGAGCGAGTATAGGTCGACGGCGAGGTTTTGTGACGAGGGACCGCGTTGAGAAGAGAATCATTAGCGAAACTCGCGAGAACCGGGGCATCGTTGGTGCGTGGCTGATAGATCCAAGGATTTCTTCATGGCGATGATAATCGCGTACGAAATGAACGTAATTCTGAATATCAATTATGGATACTGATTGTGAATGACAGTGAGAGTTTCATTATGAGATATATTCGTTAAACAATCGTCGTATTTATTACAATACACAGGCGGGTACAACAGAACGGAAACGTCGCGTCAATTCGCGCTCCATTTCTTTCTTTTTCTTTTCATTTTCTTTTCGCTTGTCATTTTTATATTCTTAAACGGTTTTTGTCCTAGAATATTAATAAACGTCCTTTAAATTAATACAATAAATTAATAAATCTATCTATCTATCTATCTCTTTCGTCCAATTTGTATCTTCCTTTTCTCCTTCCTTCTTCCCTCATCACTACTCGATCTTCTTCCTTATGTATCGGCTATATATCGATGGTATCTATCGATAAAATAGATCTGTAAGCTGTCGGACAATATCTCAACCATTAGTGTACGTTAAAAGTAGAATGAGACAGAAAAATCTGAGCAAAAAGGCAAGATAGATATATGGCGGGAAGAAAGTGGAGTTTGAACGAAAGAATAACCTTGCAGTGAGCATAACCCTTCACCCATCGTGAACTAATAACGTACAGTTAGACACATTACTGCCTGCTCCCACGTCAGGTTCCTCATCTAATAATAACCTGCATCCCACCCCCTCCTGGACCTTCACGAAGACAACCCAGTCGCGGCGTCTCTCTCATTCTCCTCCTCCTCTTCCTCCATTCCCACCTCTTTCCTTTCGCCTTCTACCACCATCCATCATTCGTAAGCCGCAGGTTCATGCGCGAAACACGACCTTATACACTCCCGATCCTGCACTTTTTCTTCTTTTTTTTTCCTCGACCTTCGCAATATACCATCCTCCCGCGCTGGAAAACATCGTCTGGTTCGAACGTGTTTAGGGTTCGCGGTTGTTGGGTATGTTTAATTAATACGAAACGACCGGATCGACTGGTCCCGACGCTGCTTCTCTTTTTTTCTCCTTTTCTTACTCTTTCTCGCTCTCGCGACGATACGATTGCTCTTGATTTTCATCGTGATTCTATCCGTCTGGAATTTTAACATTTCATCACGCTTGTATTTATATTTTATCTCAAATTAAACAATCGTTATACACTCGTTCCCGCACCTGTGTGCAATTCAATACTCACAAAACCAGATTACATTAGATACATTGGTCATCGTGAATTTTTCGTCATTTACAGATTCTTCAAGTAACAGCAGTAGATCTGGATACGGGAAATAACGCGAGACTGAGCTATCGTCTTCAAGGCTCCACCGCTTTTCGCATCAGTCCCAACACCGGCTGGATATATCTCGCACAGAGTTTGGACCGCGAGATTCTCGATCGACACACTTTGACGGTTCTCGCGATCGACAACGGATCACCTGCGGCGACCGCGAGTGCCTCCGTCCTGGTGATGGTTTTGGATGACAACGACAACGATCCGCGATTCGAGAAGGACTTCTACGGATTTGAGCTGCTTGAGAATCTACCGTCAGGTACTGTAGTGGGCTCCGTGAGCGCCATCGATCCCGATATCGGCAAGAACTCACTTCTTAGATACACGGTGGTCCAAGCCAACAGCAGCTTCACTGTCGATCCCGACACAGGTAAGAGGCTATCTCCACGTCTTATTTTCCTGTTTTTCATTCTGTTCGTTCTGTTTACACTTTGTTTGCGTCGCCATCAAATGTCATGGTCAAACGAAGTACATATATAGGTTCTTGTCATAACGAGACTCAAGTGTTTGCAAAAGCCGACCGGGGCTCGGCTTCGAGGATCGAGTCGGAGATGCCCACGCAGCTCGAAAAAAACTCGCGGAGAAAAATATTGGCGAATCGTTTCCACGGGTTCGCTGAGTTTCGGCTCGCGATGTTCTCGAGTTGCTTGCGAACGTGTAATTCGAGAATTCGTTGAACAGATCCGGCAAGAATCGCATTATTCTTCACTCCGACCGACTCGTTTTCAGACAAGTTAAATTCACACCGGAGTTACGACCGCGCTACTCGACAACCGTGAATAAGAGATGTACTACAAGGAGAAACTTCCTGATTCGGTGGACGGTCCCTTCGGTGCTTCTCAGGGCTACGGGTGACAGTGATCGATTCGCAGCGATTAACATTTTGGTTGTACGTTTGGAATTTCTGTCTTCCTCTCCGTGACGTTTTACCTTGCATTATTGTCATACTCACGACAATGCGTATATTTCAACACGGTTACAGGAATGTGTCGCCGTGAAACGGAAGCAATCTCTGCAGTCGATAATCGATAATATAATTCTCGTTATAATATATAATATCCTTTTAATATAATCCTTATCGAATTTGATCTTTCACGCGTTTCGATTTTCTAAATTATATCCCTTCATCTTATGTCCTTCGTCTCGAAGCGCTATCACAAATGTAATTGTACTTCGCGTCTACCATAGTCTTTTATTTCTGCTAGATATTCAGTCTCGGTCTAATGACGAGCTGATATCTCGCGGTCTCTTTCTCATCTACGCTTTGCCGTTGACTTCTATCGCAGCTTTCTTTGCGTCCTCGCTCGCAGCAAAGTGCAGCAGCCCGCGGTTTACTTCCTGTTTAAGACAGGTTCTTAGCTTGTTAAATAAAAATTGAACGCGTCTTCGCTAGCTTCTTATTAATTCTCCGAGTCTGAATCGCCAACGTGATGTTCCATTCCGTTGTCCCTTTCTTTCACAGCAGATACGTTAAAAAGAAATGGACGTCACATTTCAACGAAAGATCGATTTAGTCGCAAGAAATGGAAGCGGATGCTTATGAGAAAAAAAGAAATTATTACTCTGTAAATCTCAATGGAGTGAAATCTCAATCCTTTTTTTGGAGTGAGATTCCATTTACCCTGATATTACACTCCAAAAAAGGATTGAGATTTCACTCTTTAGAGTGACAATTTACTTTAAAAGTTGTAAAGAATATCAATACATACAATGAATATCAATATAATACCACAATGTAGTAATAAAAATCTGATGTTATACAATGTTGAATTAGTTTTCAGTAAAAAAGCAAATTAGGTTTTTCAAATTAAAACACTGATCATGTTAAATTCACTTGAACCATTAAAAGCCGATAAATCGTCTTCCTGTCTTCCAAAGGTTAATGTATTAAATGACCTCGAGCCGTCAACGCGTGTAATTTACGCGTTGCTCTTACGTCAACCCAACAACCCTTTATGCCACATCATTGTTAAACGATTTTGTAATCGATGAAAGAGTTCCTTGTACCCGGGCAACATTATTCAGCGTTCACCAGCTTCTCTCGGACTATTTCGAAATCCTTTGATAATTTATATTAGTATTTCATCACTTTAAATGTTGTAATACGATTGTTAAATAAATCGGACATTTTATAAATACAACCACCGAGATTTAAGCTCACGATGTGGCGATCTCTCAATGGTGATTTACCAAATTACCAGGTTGAAGTAACAAGAACGATATGAGAATTGTTTCTTTTTTTTGTGGGATCTTCGTATAGTTCATTTTAGAGTTGCAGCAGTTATGTGTGTGCTTCGTGGGTATTAAAACATAATCCGGTAAGAGTAGCGCTTTCGCCTGGTCGGCGTGTAACGAATCATCAGGAACGGGGCCCGGGGCCCGTCACACGCCGCGAAATACGCGCACACGTATGCGGCGTGCACCGCGTGTGCAATGCGCGCAGTTTGATTGGCATGCGACACGGGGGTATTTGTGTACACGCTCTCGGTCCGAGACCCGGGTCTCTTCTCCTCTCTCTCTCTCTCTTTCTTTCGTTTCGTATCCGCTGCCTGTTTGCAGGCAGAGGTGGGACTTCTCGAGTCATCCCGACTGTGCGAACGGAGAGAATCGAGAAGTAGAAAAAAAGATGAGGGATAACGACGGCGATGGAGGTAGGGGCGATCGCGCTGCCGGAAGTATCAGCTGTCTTGTCGTACGAGTACTTCTATATTAATCCCCGCTGCATGCAGCGCGACTACACATTGTCCGGTCAACGGACCTGCGGCGGAGTGAGTTGAAATTTCGCCTGGCCATTGTCCTTCGATCGGCTCTAACCGCGAGATCTCCCATTGAGAAAACCCTCGAGCGATGGAGCACCTTCGCTCTTTCCGCGTAGGTCGCCCCCGTAACACTCGCTTAATGGCGCCCTTTTCTCCATTCATCCAATTAAGGCGGCCCCTCGCGTGTTGGCTTACAATGTCCGGAGATCGACCGGTGGTGATTTATGGAATGGCACGCCCTTGTCCGCGATGATACGCGACGAGAAGTAAGGGAATATTCGATTGTCAGCGCGACTCAACCGGTTCCTAATATGTACTGGGTGTGATCAGGGGCCGTTAGCAGTCGATGCCCCCCTACCGCACGACTTGAAGACGTTCATCAGAAATGTCCGAGTCGCATCCCGCCACCTCGCCGCCTCTCTTCCGACGCGAATCGCAGCGACGCATGTTCAGCGCGTGACATTCTCGCGTGTCCCATGCATTTCAAGCTATTGCGCGGTACGATCGATTATTGCGACTTCAGGAATTTCCGTGACCTACCGTGACCGACTCGCCTATCGATCGGATACCTGTTGCAGCGTGGCCACGTGCCATCTGCACCACGTGGCCCATAATGCGCGGGCATGAACACGCTCACTTCAGAATATTGATCATGTAACCTTTTACGGAGAAAAATGGTTGAGTAATTTTTATCTTACGAGACTGGTAAAATTATTCTGGCGATTCTATTTTTGCCGAATTTATGACAAACTTTACTTGCCTGAAAATAAAAATACTGGAGATATAAGATGAAAGATACATTACAGTTATCTCCACAATAAAACCATGCATTTATGATTTTACAAAAGTAAATCATATTATCAAGACTGTAAGCATGAATAATTCTCTTTTTACTTTACATACTTATATTTTTCTTCGCGTAAAATACAGTAAATTTTGTCAGCATCAAGGCAAAAAATACTCGATAAAAAATTTTATTGAAATGTGTGGTAATTTACAGAAAAAAGTATCTTAGGCTATACACTAGACACTAAAAAATAACTAAATTTTAATAAATATTTGTTTGAATAGTAGTAACTAAATGTTTACTTACAATAAACAAATATTCACTTAATTAAAAGAATGATAATTAAATTTACGTTTTCTGTACCAAATATATATTTAGTAAATATTTAGTTAGTACTATTCAAACAAATATTTATTAAAATTTGGTAAATTTTATATAAATGATGACTATATGAACCTGCCAATTTCATAAAATTTACTATAATTCTAGCATATCTTACATTTTTCTCCGTATTTCTTCAGAAGCAGAAACGTGAAAAGTGAAAATTGTTATGTGTATGTATATATATATATATATATATATATATATATATATATATATATATATAACTGTATATATGTATAAAATACCTACATATACACGGTATATACATACAAAAAATTTTCACTTTTCATTTTTTCCGTAGGAAGAAAGTTACATGATTGACATGTAATACTTCTGCGGCGTTACAAAGTGATAATCACTTTGTAGCACATTGATTTTATGCGAGAAAGATCTGTGGAAAAAAAAGATTCATTCACTTCGTTTAATACGTCTACTTGTATACATCGCATCGTAATGAATGACGATTATGTGATCGATTTATATTATAATTACGCATGTGATATAAAAATATCGATCAGATCTAAGATTACTTAGCGATATATTTTTCAGCTGCAAACGTGCTTAGCGGCGTTTCCCCGCGGCTTTTCTGCGCGTCGATAATTTGGTATGTTGCTTTGCGTCGGTGATGAAATTAAAGATAAGATTGCTCAGCTAGTCCGCAATTTAGCAAGACGCAGGTTTGCAAAGTTGTCGAGCAGGTTCCACGATGCAGACTTCGATCTAATCCCGGTCTGGGATTCCTCGCGTTGGATCTTCTACCGTTTCCATTCGTCGAACGACTGTTTGATTTTCGAGAAAGCGACATCGTGCCATGGGACATGATTCTTGACTCGTACATCCGATCGCAATGGATTTTCAAATATTGGAAGAAGCACGTAAAGACAAAAACCACGTTCCTCTTACAAGAATGACGGTGAGATCGGTTGCGCGGTCCCACGGTTAACACGAGAAACGCATTAGCACGCGTCCTACGATATACTTCTTATTGTTGCGCGATGGTATCCCCGACCAGCCGGCCGATGCGTTTGCATGTCCATCGTCGATCGTTTGTCTTGTCGAGAACGGAGAAGTGCGGCGTCGTCGTCCAACTACCGCGTCGGTGAACGCCGGAATGGTCGCGATGGTTTTCGATTAGGTACGTCGAGAATTCGTGGTGGCACGCCAGGCCAAGGCCCGGCGTTGGCGTGCGGACATCGATAGAGGTCGTCTCGGGAACGAATTATTATCCCGATCTTTTTCCCAGATCCTGGAATAGTTCTGGCGGCTTCTCAACTAGTCGCTCGCTTAATTAATACACCGACCGTGCATCGAAGTGGGGATCCTTTCTGCGCTTTGACTCCATCTTTTCCCTCTTCTACCCCACCGTACTCTTGCACTCCTATCTCTTCTTTATTTTCTTATTTCTATCCTCCTCGTCCTCTTCTCGGCTTCGACTACTCTCTGCGATACGTAATTATGGCAGATCTCGTTACACGCGTGACTACATATGCCCCTAGTATGATTATTATATGCGAGGAAAGAGGGGGGTAGAAGGAAGGAGGGGGAGAGAGAGAGAGAGAGAGAGAGATCGAAAGCGGAAAAATGAAACTCCTGGTATATCGGGAAGTACGAGTAAATCGCTGCACAGATGGTTCTTATTCGCGTTCAAACGACAATTATCCAATTAATCGTTCTTAACGAGGATAATTGATAAGGTCGGTCTACACATCCGCGCGATCGAAGAGACGTCAACCGGAAGTCGTACATATTCGATTTTATAATGAATCGGTACTCTCCCGTCTGCACTAGAAAAATAGTCTGGTAATAGCTATCAATGTTGAATGAAATAATGCCAATTAAATGTTTGGTTAATATAACAAAAAAAAATGTTTACTTTCTTAAATATTTAAGGAGTATTTATTAAATATTTATAAAAAAAGTAAAATTATTTTTTATCATATCAACCGATATTAATCATTTGATTGATATTGATTGGTATTATTTCACTTAACATTTAGTAATTATTACCAGACTTTTTTCAGTGATCTCTAATAGTTTGGGAATCAGCACGTAAGATCCATCAGACTTAAAGTCTTTAAGTATCTATTGTAATATCAAGACAAACCGATATGGAGCTTTTTATCGCGCGCTCATAAATATTCCTCGACATCCGTTAATAGATACTACCCACGGCGCTGCGAGAATTGAAACTCTAGATATATCAAAGTAACGTAATCCTTTTATCTAAGCCGAAATGCCGACTTTTCTATTGCAATTTCGACCGCCATTTTTTTATCTGTAGTCTAATAAGCGCTTAGTATTATTAGTAATTTTTTAAATATGATATAGATATTAAAAATGTAGGATTTTTGCACTGCTTTGATATATCTAGAGCTTTAAGCTATCCTAATCAACATCGCACCGAAAAAGCAAAATTCTTATTGGCTATTGTCTATCGCTTATTGCGTTCAGTGTGCAGAAGCCAATAAGCTCACGTCGTTGGTAAAGCGCAATGAAAATTAATTGTCTCTTTCCCCTTTACTCGGCAACCATCAGGCGAGATTATCACGCGCGAGCCACTCGACCGTGAAACGAAAAGCGTCCACGAGCTGGTTCTGGAGGCACGAGATCAAGGAACACCATCGAGAGCTGCCAGAGTGTCTCTGAAGGTCACGGTCCTGGATGTCAACGACAATTCGCCTGAGATCGTCGATCCCCAGGGGGATGTGGTCAGTGTCAGGGAGGAGCAACCACCGGGAACGGAGGTAGCCAGAGTGCGAGCAATGGACATGGATCTCGGTGAAAATGCTTCAGTGACGTACAGCATCCCGAAAGGTAAGGATTAACATTGCTTAATAAGTTTAACATTAAACTTATTAAGTCTAAATCTCGCGGTAATATATACAGGGTGTTAAAAAAAATCATTCAGCATTTATATGGTAAATAGTACACACTATACTTACTCAGTAAAAAAATCTTAGTGAACATAGGTTGGAAATTCAATCAATCTGTTATACAATAAATAGGGAACGGTTTTTTTTAACACCCTCTCTAAATTTTTTAAAGTGGAATCGCACTCTAAAGAGTAAAGATTGAGCCAGTTTTGAGAAAGATTGAGTCAATTTTCACTCTCCAAGAATAAGATGTACTCTACAGATTTTAGAGAATATATATTGTGTCATTTTTTATTATCCGATCGTCATTGTGTGCGATCCAATCGGTTACGCGCTACTAATTAAAGATTAAGGAAATTGCGCTTCTGCCTCCGATATGATTATCCCGGTAAGAAAATATATAAATTACAATTAGTTGGGTGTATGTGTACGCAACCAATAATTGCCTGGCTTCGTTACGAGAGCGTCGGGCTGAGTCGCAGAGAGTCAGGAATAATAGAGAAATAGCGAGAGAGTACTTACATGCCGGAGATTAGACGGCGGACTTGGTTTTTTTTACCGGTCGCTCTTGACTCTCCTGCGGTAGAGCAAGCACTTTTTGAGGCTTTAATAACCCAGGAGCAATTACAGAAACAATTATGTGCGGTCTTAAAAGCAGTCGCGGGCGTTTTTACCGGGCGTATTATTCGCTAGCGAAATATACTTCGCCGTCTATGAAGAATCGTTACCACGCGTGCCAGTCCATTTCGGTTACGATTGGAATCGAATTTTTATGATCGCTCGTACAGCGAGAAAAGAATCTTAATCAGAGATTAAATCTTAACATCCCATCGCAGGAGATATTGTAATATTGTCGAGGATGTACCTCTTCCCGTCCATGTCAAGTATTTCATCCCGTGTTCTATCGCGGCGCTTATTTCATGTACACGATTCTCCTCAGAGTCAATGGCACAGATATCAAAGAGTTTTTCTATACCGCGTGCTCTCCCGCGTTCAAGTTTGCAACAGCAAGAATGATTGTCCAGCCGTAATTTTGTTCGTCCATCTGACGAAGAATGTTTCTGCTCAGACCTGACTTCGTTTTTCGCTACAGACCGAGACTCGGACGGCTACAATGTCTTCACCATCGACCCGATCACCGGTATGATCAGGACCAAGGCCGTACTTGATCACGAGGAGCGCAACGTATACCGGGTGTCCATAAGGGCAACCGACGCCGGTCATCCACCGCGACACAGCGAGCGCGTGTTGCGAGTCGAAGTTCTGGCACTTGCAGATAACCGGCCGACCTTCACCAGCAGCAGTCTTACCTTTAACGTGAGTACTATTGACCTTGCCACCCAGTAGGATTCATTTTCCCATCAAATATGTTTCTAGCTTCGTTTGGATGCCGTGGATCTTCGTAGTTCCCTACTGCAATTATTCATTAGAACATTTATGATCGCACTAACATCCCTGCGACGACGACTCGTCGCTATTATTATGTGTGTTTCCTGTGGATAGCTTCATACAATTTATGCCACGTTAGAAATTCTGTAGAAAATTCTATGGGAGATTGAAATTTTATCGCGATCTTACGAGCTTCGTTGTTTTTAATTATTATAAATATTTAATTTTGTCCTTTTTTAATTCTTAGAAAGATACATATTCTAATAACTTAATATTTTTGTTTTTCTTATTAATTAATTCTTCCCCAATCGCAGTCTAGTTCCTTTTTTACTCAAGCAAATTTTATCTAAAATAAAAAAGGACAGAGTCCAGTTTCTCCTAAAATATCTACCTAAAAAATTATTTCGTAATATAGATGAAAAGTAATCCTAAATTTGTCCTCATTTTTTGAAATCCTAGATTAGTAAAAAAACTTAGTTGGACGGAGGGAATAATAAATAAAAATATGATTGCAGAGAGAAGACTAATACAAGATTATTCTAAATATAATACTCATTTTGACTTTATTAGTACATGACATTTCCTCAGATTTAATCAATACACATAAATTATTTTTATAAAAAAGACAATATTTTTATATATCAGAGTAAAGTGGAGTGAATTTAATAATATACACTCGATTCATTCAGGTGCGCGAGGATGCAAGTATCGGGCACGCAGTGGGATCAGTTTCGGGAGCGGGTCCTGCGGGTCGCGTGGCTTTCACCTTGGACTCACTGACGCCAATCAGCGAGTTTCCAGCTTTCGATGTCGATCGCAGCTCGGGCCAGCTGGTAGTCGCTCACTCGCTCGATCGCGAGAATGTAAGCGAATATCACTTGCAGATTCGTGCATTAGACACAACCTCACTCGGGAATCCTCAGAGCATTGCCGTTTCCGTGAAGATCATTATAGAAGATGCTAACGATAATCCACCGAGTTGGCCGCAGGATCCGATAATTGTTCTCGTGTCCGAAACAACAGCAATTGGCTCAACCATTTACAACCTCACGGCCAGTGATCTGGATAGTGGCTTGAATGGCGAACTCAGATACGGTCTCGTAGCCGAGTTTCCAGCGAAGGGTTGCTTCACCGTAGATTCTTTAACTGGCGCTTTGACGTTGGCCAAGCAATTGGATAGAGAAGAGATAATGCAGCACACTTTAATCCTCAAAGCATCGGACCGGGCACTACCAGGAGAGCAACTAGCTTCCACAGTCACCGCAAAAATCATCGTTCTCGATGAGAATGACAACGATCCCGTCTTCGTCGCGCCAGAATTTACTAAGATAAATGTCCCATCGAATCTTCTGCCTGGTAAATTTTACATCTCAGCTGAATAGATTATAAAGTTATATACATATAACAGGATGATTAATGAAATTCTTTATTTTCTTAATTTTACTAGGAGCTAACGTGGTAAAAGTCGTCGCTGTAGATAAGGACTTTGGCGACAACGGTCGAATATCTTATGTGATAACCTCGGATAATAAGGAAACGCGGCTCATCATGGGTTACGAGTCGGGCATCGTCACCCTTGTGAAGCCCATCACGGAGCCCATGAATGTTGAGATTACGGCCAACGATCACGGAACACCATTCCGCAAGGCTACACTGAATCTGAGCCTGAATCCGGTAGCGGCACAAGCGAGTGGACCTCCTCGACTACTGTTGCCTAATCCGATCGTTAAGATTTCCGAAAACCTCCACATCGGATCGCATGTGATAAACGTTGCAGGACCAGCAATTGCGGATCAAGGTAAGACTAAAGATCTCATAGCTATATCTCTACTGTGTGCCAGTTAAACTAAAATTTGTCACATTGCGACGATTAATACAAAGTAATAATATTATCGAATTAGTTCTAATGGATTTCCAATTTATTATCTCGAGCGAAATGATGTAACTGCATATATATGGCATCAGAAGCAAAATAGTAGAAACTTATCGAACCCTGAGGCATAACAAAGATACTTTTAGACACTGCGTTCTTACAGTTTCGGTGGTGCGTAAAGTCCCTGTCGGTGCAAATTTAACTAGAACTGTCAACTTAATGGCGTATAAGGAGACCGCGATTGAAGTTAGAGATAGCGAAAGACAATTTGCTGTTTCTCGTACTTTTCTTAGGCATCTCACTTGCATTCTGACGATTTCACCTTTCTTTCTCTTTGAGCGAGTCTTCGACATAGAATATAGATAGTATGTGTAATTTGCCGCCCACCTACACACCGCACGCAAACAGTGCCGCATAATCATTGCCGCGCTCACCGCAGCTAATAGGAAAACCCTGCTACGAAAATACCTGGAATATTTAATTGCTTCGAATCTGGTCAATACCGAACATTACAGTAAATTTATCGAAAAGACTCGCGCGGATTCTGTCGAAGTCGCCGGCAACCTTGTCCAAAGTATCCCGCTGCGGTCGAACCTCAGTTTGTATCTTCTCCTTGCACTATACTTTAAAAAGCAAGTCTGCGCCAGCCGAAATCCCAAGATTTGTTCGTCCTGTAGAACATATCGTCGTTTTCGCCGAGAAACACGTCCTCGAATACTTCTCCCTTGGAAAACGCAATAATGAGCTCGAGTTTTCAAACGAGCTCGTTATTTATGACAAAGCTTGTCGCATCTTTTGGGACGCGCGATAATTAGCGATCTGACGATGCCGCTAATTATTGTCGCAAAAGTCTTGCGACTAGACGACTTCACGTCATATATTAACCTCGAAATGTCCGATGTTCAGGAGGAAAAGACGCACTTCTTGAAGACGCTATTTCCGGAAATCGTTTATCCGTCATATAATTGTGCTTCGTGTATTCATATTAGTCTATTTTTTCTACTATGCGAGAAAACCGGTAGTAAGCAAAAATGCCAATTATGACACAAAAATTTGATAAACGCTATGTTTACTGGACGTATATCTTTATACCTGCAATAGGATTCTATAACTCTTATGATCACAGCACACAAAAAACTTAAGCAATAAAATGTAAGCAGTAAGGAAATCGACATGTTGGATTTATTACTGTTATGGTTTTACGATCTCTATACTATAATTGATCAATTCGCTTACCGCTTACGTTTTATTGCTTAAGTTTTTTTCTGTGCCATGGCTTTTAATGATAATATTCAAATCGTTATATTATCATTATCAGATTATATTCAGATTTGATATATTATAAAAAAACTGACAGTAACGATACCGACAGTATCATTAAAATTACAAAAATTAGTACTGGACTTATATATGCATATCTTCATGTCTGCAATAGTCATGGAAAAGACAATAAATTTGACTGAACCATCTAAATACAGACTTGAAAATAATTATAAATTAATTAATGGTAATTATTTTGATGATCTATCAAAAATAATTACGTAAGAATCTCAAGCAGGATGAGCAATGCTGCCACAAGTTTTGCCATTCAGTTTGAATGTCCTATATAATTTTGATCTAACAAAATTGTTTTCAGATCTGTATTTATATATAATAGTTAAATTTTTAAATACCTCAGCAAAACCGTTCTTTCGTGTATTACGCATCATTTCTTCGCGCTAAATCCGCATAGGATTTGCGTCTAACACGGGAAGCCATCCGATCCAGTCCGTTTCAGTCTGACGAACGGTTAAAGTGCGATAAACCAGCTCCGCCGACAGCACGGTATCTCTGGTTCGCCGCTTATCTATCACGATGCCGGACGAGCGCATTAGCGCGACCCAAGGGTGTGCCGAAGGTACCGGTCCTTCAGGGATCGCCGGCTCAGTAATGCATAGAGGGGAGGTTGTTGCGAAATGCGGGAGCGAGTGTAGAACGTAGAAAGGCAAGGGGGATTAGAGAGAGGACGAGGCGAAACAATGGCCGCGTATATCATCGTGCCGCCGGTCTGCCGCATAGGCAAATCACCGGACTCTATACCAACGTGCGGTTTCGCGTGTGTACGCACACACGCACACGACATATCGCTACTTACTGGAAACAAGACGAGGGATGGCCACGATGCGACACGCGCATACGTATACATACACTAAATCGCTTTGTTCTAAGTCCGCTAAAAATCCGACGAGCATGGGCTAAGCGCGCTGGAATTCGAGAAACGAAAGCATTAAAGTCACCGACGGCGTGCTCGAATAGGAAAATCGTCGCGAAGCTGCTCCGGATTTGCGGATAAGATGATAATTTCTTTCTTCGTTTTAGAATAAATAAATTACATGATAAATAATATAATATATATTCTTTGAATATTGGAAGAATATCTTTTTTCAGAGTTTAACAGTGGATACAAAACGCATATTCATATGTAAAACATATTTGCATATAATTATCTTAACTTATTATAATTGATTTATAAATAAATTTATAGCGACTGCTGCTGTAAAATTATTGCTTTAATGTCTGCAGTAATAATAGAACAGGAGATATGAATTAGACGGAACGTAAATAAAATCTAAATAAAAATGCGTACAATATTTATTATAAAAGAAATAGGAATTAACGAAAAAAATAGCAGGGCGAAAGAAGAAAATGAGAAGACTATGTTGGAAGATAACGAATTAAATATTTATAGAAATATTTCGTAGTTCCAATAATTCTGTGAAATATATAACTGATGCACACGTTTTTTAATTAATAAAGTACACATTGATTAACTTCTTATTTGTTCCGCGTAGATAATGTCACCTTCAGCATCCCGAATGGCGTAGCTTCGAACAAGTTCGCCATATCGACTAATGGTCAAGTCACTCTTCGGGATCTCCTGGATCGCGAGGAAGTCTCACATTACTCAGTTTCTATCTTGGCGAGATCCAACAAACTTCTGGACGTTACAACTCTGGAAGTTATAGTGATGGACGAGAATGATAATAGTCCGGAATTTCGACCGGGTTCTTGCTACACCCTCGCCGTGCCGGAAAATCAGGAAACTTCCGTGATCCACGTGATAGCTGCTACCGATCTTGATGATGGAAAGAATGGCGAAATCTTCTATAGTATCGAAAGTAAGTTGTCTCACTAGATATACTTGTAGTATATGCGAAAAATCGCGTAAATAAAATTTAAGACTTAAGTAATGTTTTAAGGTACTAATACGGCCCTCTGATTAGTTCATAATCTTAAAATTGTACTTATAAGACAATCTTAAATATAAAACTCGATTATAATTGATTTTAATCCTTGCTTTTCATTCCAGGCGGCAACATCGGCGCCAAATTCGTGTTAAATCCGTCTACCGGTGTATTGTCGATGTTGAATCTGGATCGGGAGAACGTGCCCAAGTACGTGCTAACGATTTCGGCCAAGGACAGGGGAAGACCGAGCAGAGAAGCGTACTGCAACCTCACCGTGATCGTGCTGGACATCAACGACAATGCTCCGAGTTTCGTGCAGAATCTGAACAGCGGTTTCTTGTACGGATCGAACTATCCAGCGAATTACTATCCTTCAAAGTATATGACAACTATCTCAGAGGACGTCCCACCGGATTCGAGCGTGATGTCCGTAAAGGCGATTGATCCAGATCAAGGTGTAAACGGGAAGATCACATACGCTATCGCCGAAGAAACTAGCTGGCTCTTCAGGGTCGACAACTTAACTGGCGTTGTTACTACAGCTGGGTGAGTGCACGCGTCCCGTCATTTGCTTTTTTTTTACGTACGCCTTCTCTTCTTTCTTTTACCCTCTGTCATTGTCATCATTTTTTTCCCTTCTGACCTTTTCTGTTTCCTTCTTTCTCTCTCTAAGGTCTTTTGTTCAGCCTCTCCCTATTTCTTTCTCTTTTCTTTTAGATCGCATGCGAGTTTCGCTTTGTGATCTCGGCTAGCAACCGACTAATTTCATCCTGGCGTTAATTACCGCGACCTTTATTATACATCCGATTAGGATCACCCAGAGGGATATTACGCCGGTAGTATAACGTCGTAAAACGGGAAGTGAAGACGCGCACACACACGCATTCGTATACGTTGGAAAGAGCAGCCAGTCGGCTTGCAGTGAAAAAAGCTCGACGCTCGAAGGCAGTGGGGGAGGAAGGAGCGGCGCAGTCTAGGAAAGTCGTAAAATTATAAAGTCAGTCGATGCGCTTCACGAACGACGCACTATAGCCGATTAAATGATTCCGTATGCATAACTCGTCAGCACAACTCGAGATACTACTCTTCCTTCCTTTTTCTCCTGCATTTTTCTTTTATCTATCTATCTCTTGTCCGGTCCTTCGTTCATCTTTCTCGATCGATGTGTGTCTCTTATGATTACGCACGCAATAAACCGATATCTTGGGACGTCGTTAAGACGGAGAACTTTCCATGACTTCCGTCCATCCCATCAAACAGCAAAGTCGTAGTTCGTTAATTAATGAACAATTTCGCTGCGGGCTACCGCGAACCTTGGTCCAATGAAGTACGCTGACCGATGATCATTAATTACTCGATTACGGTCTCGGCGATTATGGTCTACGAACGGTGGAAAACTCTCAACGTTAATTGCACGCGAACTTCGCGGAATTGAATTCAATACCGAGCCTTTATATACAAAACATTAACTTTTATAGGTGGATAGTTGTACGCGTAAGAGTTTCACGATGATTAGAGTCGCCTACCCTTTCGTGTCATGTCCGACGACCTGCCTCTGAAGACGACACGATCGAGTGATTTCGATAAATCACTTCCACGCCGGAATGTATAATTTGCTTGTTGCAAATTATTATGCGGAGTCGCCGTAAACCCGCATTACTGACACGCCCAACATCCGTCTCAGTGACTCACGATTCGTGCTTTAATCCCCGTGGCAATTAGTCGATCCTCCTTTTCTACCCCCTCTTATTTCGGTGCGAATCTTACGATTTTGTTTAACTGTATCTGTGTACGCGGCTTTTCCGCCTTTTACCGTTTTCCGATTATCAATGAGACGAGTGCTTTGCAGGATATGCGAACACAGGACCGCGAAATGTTGGAGAACAAGGCGCCAGTTGACAATATATATATATATATATATATATATATATATATATATATATATATATATATATATAGAGAGAGAGAGAGAGAGAGAGAGAGAGAGAGAGAGAGAGAGAAGTCGGTAGCCATGGAAAGGACTAAGGAGCCCAGGGGGGGCGCATACTTTTGCGTCGCGACAGCCGTGTGTCATTTCAGCGAGACGCTGCCATCTGGCATTTCAATGCATTATTTCAGCCAGCAAAATGCCTCCTGATATGCAAAACCAGATCTCGGTTCGAACTACTCTTTCGCCGCATCTCTCCCACTTTCGTTGTCTCTCTCATTCTCTCTTCACTCTTTCCCGCCGCGGCCACTGTCCAGTCGTCTCGTTTCACCGTCTCCTCCGCCTCTTCTTTCTCCTCCTGCTTCTGTTTTTGGTATCCTCTTCCCTCGATCAGTAGCCGTGGACTCGACTTTCGTGTCGCTTTATTACCGTTGCTCTTGCGACGACGGTCTCGTTTCTCTTACCTTTTGAAAGCCGCACTTTTGAAGCCATCGTTCTGCAGCACCTCTCGGTACGGAACACTTCTCCCTTCTTTTGTTTTCTCTGGAGACCACCTGGTAGAGACAATGTATGGATCAAACGAGGATCAGTTCTCATTTAGAATTTGATAAATAATGCGAACTGATAGAAAGAACACTGAGACGATATTATATGGAAAAGATGGTTTTGTTGAAATATCTAAAAATTTAGATATAAATTAAGACTAAATAAGAAGCGTCAACTGCGGTTAAAATTAGATGAATAATAATTCTATATGTAATTAATTTTAAATACATTTATTCTTGTTTTCTCGTTGATTACTTTCGAATTTGCAACACAATCATTAAGATATAATAATATTAATCTTACAAGTAATTTGATCGTTGATTTGAACAACTATTGATCTAATTTTTTAGCTAGATACAGAAAATAATTTTGTTAGACAATCAAAATAATTGTGTATGACGCTCAAACTGATTTCTAGAATGTCAACATTTTTTGCAAACATTGCTCATTATGCTTGAGTTTCCTATGTAATTATTTTGATGATCCAACAAAATTATTTTTGTTGTGTACGATAGATAAGGAATTCCTCTAATGAAATAATCGTGCACCTCAAGGAGAACAACTTTTTGATACTTTAGCAAAATCATCTTTTGTGGAAATGATATGTCAACAATTCCTGTAATCGAAGTGCGAAACTTTTATTAAATCAGCCGTCATCTATCCACGTGTTTTTCATATAAATCTATTTGTGTTTCATTTATTTATTAATTGAGTGATAACATCAATCGTGAAATAAAAAAAAATACTTGCATTCCTTGAATCATTCTCAAATGAAACATTTCTTGCAACTGTCATTCTGTTCAAATGCGATAGAGATTCGTATTGCATACTTCGAATTGCAGTCAGCAGATACAGCAGATACAGCAGATACAGCAGATACTAGGGCGGAAGATAACTGTGGAGTATTCGAGTTAGCTTCGCGCAATCGTAAATAAGCGTATCGAACTCGTGCACTACCAACCGATCATTATCCCACGCTTATTAAGAATTATTACGAACGTTACGTTGTATCGCGAAGGCACGCTGGGAACTTCTCTTGCTTGCTCGACTTGCGTTTACGTAACTTCCTAATAGCATTGTTTTAAGAAAATTAATTTAAGGTACAATACTGTGAGACTAAATCAGAATTCTAATAACTTTTCTTGTGATCTCTTAATAATTTTTTATTAACGTAGAAACAAAATATTTATCTATTTTATTGAAAATAAAACACAATCATAATTTTTATTAACAAATAAAACTATTAATTTAATAGATTTTATTGACATTAAATCGGATTCTGAAGGAAATAAATTGCAATGTCTCTTTTTATTAAATTAATATTTTTATTCTTTATTTCTCAATTTCGTGATTGCGATAAACTTATTATATTATTCTATAACTAATGTCTGTTTCTTCCTGTTCGATACAGCCCATTGGACCGTGAACGTCAAAGCAACTATACTTTCCTCGTGGTTGCCACGGATAGCGGCATGTATGATGCGAAAAGAACATCGATACCCGTCGAAATCATCATCAGTGACATAAATGATAACGCACCAATTTTCGAGGAGTATCCCTTTCGGACACGCGTGCCCATCAGTACGAAGCCGGGTCAAAACATTCTCCGGGTATCAGCCAAAGACGCTGACGACGGTGTAAACGGTGATATTGTGTACTCATTGATAAACGAGCAGGAGAAACCGAAATTTCGAATACATCCTAGTACCGGCGAGGTAACGGCAAGTCTATCATTGTCGCAAGATAATGGCAAGACATACTACCTGGAGGTGTTGGCCCAGGACAAGGGTAATCCACCGAAATGCGCTAAGGGTTTGATCGAGCTTCAAGTCGGCCATCTCGCGGACCTGACGCCCAGCTTGAAATTTCAGAATGACACATACAACGTTGTCATTCAGGAAAATTCAGCAGTTGGCACGGAGATAATTAAAATCACCGCGGTACGTACCGATGGCAGGAAACAGCGCGTCACATATTCGATCGCGTCCGGAAACAACTATAACACCTTTGCGATCGACGAAGACACTGGTCTGTTGCACGTCAATGATCCTACCAGGTTGGACGCGGAGTTTTGGAATGATATGACAGTAAAATCCAATAACGAACTGCCAGATGATACAGGGCGCACGAATTCGTGGGGCAGATCTTTGGAGGGGCAGCAGCCAAAGGAGATACCTAGAGAAAGCTCAAGGCACATTCTCAATGTGATAGCGAGAAGCCAGGAAGTTCTGGAAGCATATGTGAAAGTAATTATCAGGATATCCGATGTCAACGATAATCCACCAATCTTCACGCAAATACAGTACTCGGCTACTGTACTCGAAGGCAATACCAAAGGAGATTTCGTCGTGAAGGTGAGAAAACTTTTTACTAACATCACCCTAATTATTATATTCTAATGTTATATTATTAAAATATAATATTTATATTTAATACGTTATATGATACCTCTTTACATAACAAAACTAATTAAAGTACGAATCATATGTGATATGAAAATCTATAAGGAAATTATTTTTATAATAGGGTTTAAGAAAGAGTTTAAAAGAAATATGACATATAATTAGGATCCAAAGGTGCAAATGTATTTATTTGTACTTTTTTGTCTTATGTTAACAAAATTTAGATACAAAAATAGATAATATGATAAATATATTAAAAATGTGTTGAGCATACAAATTTATATATCAATACTTGCTGTCGTAGCTTTCAGCAAGTGATGCCGATCAAGGGCTGAACAGTAGAATCTTATATCATATTGTGGATGGTAATCCGGATAATGCCTTCACCATAAGTCCACCATACAGCGGAATCGTTCGGACCAATATAGTCCTAGATCGTGAGATCCGTGAGAAGTACAGGTTGACTATCATCGCAACGGACCAAGGAAATCCACAATTAACTGGTACCGCTGCATTGAGCGTACGAGTAATCGACATCAATGACAATCAGCCTACCTTCCCGAAACACAGTATCATTTCAGTCTCTGAAGGTAAGAATCATGCTGTTGAATTTTGAAAGTTTTTAAACTTTATGAAATAATAAAACAAAACAAAACATTAAGTCTGTTCACATCGCTTGAAATACCTAAAAATTTTTGCACTTAAAATGAGATAAATATATATTCGAGTGTTTCTTAAAGTAGATTCTGGTAATGAATGCAAAAAGTGCAAGCAATGCAAACAAACTTATATATGGTTATGTATGGTTATGAAAAAATTACCCTATAATATAATTAATCTATTCTCGAATAAACATAATATTTAGCACAAATAGCCTATATTATGCTTTAGTATTTAATACAATTCTAGAGCTTGTGCCATCAATTTGTTCGTTGAGTATACGGTCTCTACATTTCTCAAATTGCGGCACCATTTCTTCAAGACTTTTGTCACCGTCTATGATCATAACCGGTGCCGGTAAAGAAAATAGAGTTTGTCTGTAGAGCCAGTCGTCGTGGATTTCATGAATTTGTTTCAGATACTCCAATGGCACAGAATTCTCTTCTTTGCGTGCACGTGCTTGCATTCTTTGAAATACGACTTCAGGCGTTGTCCTCAGATATACTAAATTACAGATACAGTAAAGAGTACAATTTAATGAAAGGAGAATCGCGTTTTATATAAAAATTTTTTGCTTAATTGATAGAGATATATATACTTATTAAATCTGCCCTTATATTCGTGTTTTCCATGCACCAATTATACCAATCTTCTAAAACTATCGCTTCTACATTCTGTATCATGTGCGTACGCCTCATGTTTTCTAAGAAACATCTTGCGCTAAACACAGATCTTTCCATAACTTTATAGGGCGATGGTGTAGCCATAGTATGTAACTGTAGCCTAGTCAACTGAACATACGATTGAAACAAGAAGGCATAATGTGCTGGGTCCTTGTAGAAAAAATCCTAAAAATATTATCAGTGTTTATTTTTGTTTTGGTATTAATGAACTCATATCGATAAATATTTATCCAGATAGTTATATTAGTCTCGGGCCACAACCCACCTTGCTTTAAGAGATCTTAAGAAATAAGTCAAAAGAGATTAAGAACAATAATTTCTATCTTTAAACTGTTTACGCAGTTTTCAGGTTTTAATCGTTAGACTTAAGCGAATTGAGCAAAACCGAATTCTTATAGCCTAAAAATATAAATTCTGTGGCCGATATATCGTCACCTACAACTTACAATTTATATAGCTTACGGCCTCTTAAAGCAAGATTGTGGACTTATGCCCGATTTTTTCACTCCTAGATAACCCTATCCAAAAGATATCTCCCACATTACAATGGAGATATCTCCTGGATAAGGTTATCTGCAACTTATCTGGAAGTAAAGAAATTGGGTATGAGCATTAGGAGACATTAAGGCTTAATGGCTTGTCACTTAGTGTGATTGACTCGCGATCTGTAAATCTGGGTTCAATCCCACCTGTGCCCACATACGCGATTTTTCGCGTTTAAAGAATCGAAAATGATCCATCTAGTGATTAAAGAGATCTGATCACCAGAGCCATTCGGATTCGTCGTTAAACTATAGGTCCCATATATCAATATGGATATATGTATGAATCCCCCAAAAATATGTTATTTTTAAAAGAGCTTACCAACAAATTTACTCCTGCCACGTCTCGCCACAAGTCCACTGGCTCTTGTAAAATTGTTGCATTGTTAAAACTCTGGAAGTGATTCAAGAACGTTGTTTTACCACTTCCTATATTTCCTTCTATGCAGATCGTAAACGGATTGTTGTAAAGTTTTGTTGAAAGCATTTCCATGATGCAGTTGTTTTTTACTGAAACAATACATGTTTCTAATGAAAGCTAATTGCACAGGATTTTAATTTTATATTGTCACAGAGTGACGTTAATAGTCGTTAATAATAAATTTTTTGAGGAACTGCCAATCAAACAATCTATGTACTAAATCAACTTTCATACCGGTTGTTGTAGCTTATTGCGTTTTACGAGACACAAAGTGTCCGGATATCATAATTAATACCTATAGTAATTATCTCGATGCTGACTAAGCTCCCTTTTACAGCAGCAACTTATTGATTTATGTAGGCAGTGTAACTTCTTGAGGTTATCGGCAAGGTACCTTTATGTCGCTTCTTATATCTTTCGTAATATTCTTCATGTGACACTAAAACTCGCTGAAAAACCCGCGTGGTGGACATACAAGCTGCTCGATGATGACAAACTGCGACGCACGACAGACGCTGACGAAGACAGGCAAGAGACATGTTTCCCGCCGAAAGTACTCGTCGCCATGTTTGTACGTCACAAAATGGGGAACCGGCTCGCCATCTGTTCCTTCACATGCGGTCGGTACTATCAGCTGGACGCCGCGCGAGGCTTGTGCATGCTTGTGCAGTAAAGTTATGGCATTGAAATAAGTATATATAAAATGTATAAAAGGCTCGAGGAAAAATGTCGCGAACGCTAAATCATAAACAATCCAGTAGAACTTTTTTTTCAGACCAATTGTTAATATAGTCAAATTTCTTACATCTTGTCAAAAGAAAAAAAAGTTCTACTGAACTGTTTATGATTTAGCGTTCGCAGCATTTTTATGTTTAATAAATAAAAGCTAATATGTTTAATAAAAGTATTTCTATATTTAATAATTTTATTGAATATAAAAATACTTTTATTAAATATATTGTCGATATAGCCAAATTTTATATTTAATATAATTAATTAATATATATAAAATGCGATTAAGATAATTTTCTTTATGCATACGTTTGGGAACACAAATATGTTATCGAAGATAACTGTTTTAAAAGATAAATATTTAGACGATTAGGCAAATTAGGCAAACAATAATGGAATATCAATTCATTATTATTCGGATGCTTTTCTCTTAATTACTAAATTTCTATATGCAGTGCAGTAATGTTACATAATTGCATTTTTTCCTATTTTTATCTACGGACGATAAGAATTTAATTTATTGAAATATTACAGCTATGCAAAAATATCTAATAATATTTGTGCATGACAATAACTAATTAATTAATTACATTTTATTTTATTCAAGCTAAAAATAAAATTAAAATGTCATCAATCATATAAGACTGATATTTTTTATCAATGATAAAGTTACAATCTAAATAAGTCATCACTCTGTCGACTAAGCATCTGAATGTTTAGTCTCTTTTCTGTGTATCAGGTTTCACTATATAGCATTACGAGTAACGAGTGGTTTCTTAGGGCACTCAACGATATCAAGTGTCAAGTAGTATCCATTCGCGAGCCAGGCAAACTGATGCTGCAATCGCAAATTGTTATTCCCGCTTTGCGGCAACGTGAATTGCTCGTCACCCCGTAGCTCTATCTGCGATCAAAAGCAGACACATTGCGTTACAACGTGGAATGGAGAAGACGAGCTCGTTAGGATAGCTGATCGTCGACAGTAGCATCGCAGTATCATACTATACGATAATCCTGTCAACAAATACAATCTCGGATTTCACCGGGTATCACCGCGATAGCTCGAGTTTCGTCTTGGTCGTTGACTCATGAATGACTATCTCCCTCTCGAAATTCAATGGGTTTTATGATGATTCATTTCTCTCAAGGTCGCCCACGTGTGACAGGAAGAAGAGATGTAGTGGAGGCTGCATGCTGTGCGGGGAGAAAAATAAAATTAGATGAATAATTGAAATATTTATTTTTATTGCACTGCTGTATTATTGTGTTAATACTACTGAAATTATTGCTTCTCAGATCAGTAAAAGTTACTGTAAATATTATCAGGAATTGAATGATAAAAAATAGAAAGCAAGATTATGATTTAAATATTTATTTATCTATTATTTTATTCATTGAAAAGGGTCTATTTATAATTGAAACGTTTGAATCCATTTTATAATTATATCATATTAATAAATTATCAGCAAACATCAATCAGCTGGGCTATAATAGCTCTGATTTTGTATTCTATTGAATTTTATTCAACATAGCCAATAATTTATTGTAATAATAATGATTTAAATTATCAAAAAAATTGATATTGCGAAAAAATTGATATAAAATTAAAATCTTTGAAGTGGAATTTAATTCTAAAGAGTGAAAATTGCGCCAATCTTGAAAAAGAGTGGCTCAAGTTTTCAATCTTTAAGAATGAAATTTATTCTTCAATGTGAAATTCACTAAAAGTTTTATGATTAGTAATAGTCATGATGAGACAGGTATAACTTTGCATAAGGTGATAGCAATACTGGAAACAACCAATCAAATTTGGGCCCAAATGCATCTTCCTGCGTATAATAGCAGTAGATTAGAATGGCCAACTGGAATGGTCAATTCAATTTAGGCCCAAATTCACTTTCCTACTACTCATCCATGTTACGCTTGTCTTATTAAACCGTGATGATGGCACAAATGTTTTGAAGCATTCTTTGATTAGTCAATTAGTAAAATTTTTTCTTCTAACTTTGATCAATCAAACGCTTCGAAACATTTCTAATGAAATTTATACACTAAATTATACGTTTTCAATTATTTTCAAATGTAAATTGTAGGTATTGTATTTAAGAAACACAACTGTGTTCTAAATAGGCGCAATCATGCCCAAATCGACATTTTCAACATAAAAAAACTTGACATATTTTAAATTCGAAATTAGATTCTAGTTTGCAAAAAGAATTCAGTATCTGGAATAAAGAAAGAAGGGACGAGTTGAAAAGTTAGTAAGAGAGAGTAGAAGAGAGGAATCCAACCGCGCCGAGAGGACGGGAATGCATTCTACTCGTATAAAGTTAAGTGGCAAAGGATTTATGCCGACATTAAAGTCCAACTGTTCGGAACAATCTGCATAACTTAGTCGAGGCTGCCGAGGTGTGCGTTCGGTGGCTCAGCTTTTCTCCCTTCACCTCTCTCTATCTCTCTCTGTTTCTCTCTTCCCTCTTCTGCTCGCAGACTCCGGCACACGGGGTCCTCTTGCTCCTCGGCCTTTCTCGCCACCATATTGTTCTCCATTGACAGATACGATTCAATGGAACGGCACGGGACCGTAGTGGCCGCGAGTTTGACGTACAAGCGCCAACCTCGCGCGCTATCACTTCTCAAGACGCAGAAAAAGAAGGTCCCGTCCCGTTGAGCCCTGTCCATTTCGATTGCCATCAAACGGGCAGCTAGTCAGCGAAGATGACGCGACGAAAGGAGGGACTGGTGATCGAGTAAGTTCAATCACATCACCGAACAAACGAAGGTTGCAGCGTAGTTTCGATGATACCTCGAACGGGCCGTTTTCTTCTCGCGTAGTTCTCCGTTTCTTCCTGCCTGATAGAATTCCCAATAGCTAGCAGGTGGCGAGTCACGCACGTTCTAGCGAGCATTCCAAGACGACGGGAGATATAATAGGAGATTCCTTCGGTCTTTTATTGCACTCGCATTTTTGTCTTCATCTCTTTCTTCGCTTTCTGCTGTTGTTACATTGCTCTTTCTTCTTCTTCTTCTTGTTCTTCCGAGAACTTTCGACATGAAGGTAGTGGCTACGTACTTGCTTACGCCAATGGCGTAATGCGAGATTACTATCTAATTTGTATCGCCGTAGAACTCTTCGAAGTCTCGTGTAAACGAGATTAACACTGTGCTAGGCGAAATTTATTTAACATCGCACCCTGCTCTTGTAGAAACCTCATAATTTGTTTTGCAATCACGATTGTGTCAGTGCCATGTTGTGTAAGTGTCACTCTTCGCCTATAAAGATCCGATTAAATCGATCATTTATGCTTCCCTTGGACACGCATCGACGCTTTCAATATCCTGTCGATAGTTGAGGTGAAATAGCTTCTCGCTTCCGCCCAGCTCGTACACTTCACTGTATTCAAAATGCATTTGATAGAAATATGAATTACGTGGTCGTAACGTGAAACGGGACAGGATAACGAGGTTGCTCTGACGTCTTCTAACAGCTTTCCTTATCGCGTTTTTACGGTAATCGCATAGAGATTTATGCTTATATTGCTAATTGATGATACAACACGAAGTGGCCTAATCTTTTTCTAAAGTTGGTACATATAATTATAGCACTTCACGTATAGTTTTCTTTAAAAACTTGTTCTGGAAAAGAAAAACAAAAAATACCGCCCAGATGCCCATAAGTTTTAAAATTCATTATTTTTACAGTTCCCTATTTCATAAGGTATAAACTAATGTAAATTAAACTATAATTTAATATATTAATATATAATTTAATAAAAATATAACTGTAAAATTAAACCTCAAGATTATAAATCTTAACATGGACTTTTAGATTAAATAAAAACAATAAGTAAATGAGAAGACAGTGCGATTAATAATATTTGCACGGAAAGAGCAATTTTGCTAAAGAATCTAAAAATTTAGCCAAATACAGATCTCTGAAAATAATTTTATTGGACTCAAAGATCAAAATAATTAGATAGGACATCAAAATTGCTTGCTCAAAACATGTTGCAGCATTGTTCATTATGCTTGTGATTCCTACAAAATTATTTTGATGATCCAAGAAAATTATTTTCAGATTCGTATTTAATTAAATTTTTAGATTCTTCAGCAAAATTCCTCCTTCCCTATAGGCTTTATTAACCACGCTGTATTCTCATTTGTCTTATTTAGTTAAATTTATTGTTTTATAAAATTACAATTTTTTTAGAATCTTCTGAGCATTCTATTATAACTTATATCTTTAAATCACCTGTCTACTTAAAGGTTAATAGAAGAACCTCGAGTTCTCGTCGTGGATAGGTTCTTTCGCGTTTTTCGCACGACAGCAATGTCGATTATGTTTAATCTGCGCAAGTTTCGCACGGTCGAGTTTTAACGCGGCCCGTTCGAAAGAGCCCTACGGTAAACGTTTGTAATTATCCCGGTAGAATAAAAGGATATAATTATCATCGAAAGCAGGAGGCGCGGCTCGCAAATGTTGGATGGGCCTTGCCTCCGCTCCCGTAGGGCCCTTCTGCGGCCATACCCACAATTCGTGGGAGGATTTAATCGACAGAAACGATCGAACCGGCTACGAAAGTGGCACTGACATGAGAAATCGAGACAATGGTAGACCACCGACGAGCGTATTTTCCATACAAGGAGCACCAACGTCGCCGCTACGTGTTCATTTGTGGGTCCGAGTCATGAAATGCGAGGAAAATGTGATTGAAGTTACCTCGATGAAATTACGTAACGAATCTGATACTCAACGTGCTGCAACGCATTGCGATAAAGTTATTGCATTTGCGGTTTTTATTATTGTATAAAAATTAAAATTTAACTTGGCGCCAATTATTGATATTAAACTTTATACACGAATGATTCATATCATCTAATTTTTACATGAACTCGCCCGCGGTTATTCGGTGTTATTGCGAAGATATTTACGTTTCCAAAGTTTCACCCACGCGATTGTAATTGCGCACTCCGATTGTTCACATCTCTACTTCCGGTCCCAGCTGTGTTCGGAATAGTAAAAGGGTTTTCGAGCAATAACAAAGTCATGGACATAGACGGTGCGTAGTCGCTCTGGAAACCGATTTACATGACTTTAACGATCTCTCGTGAAATTTACGAGCGGTCGCAGCCGCGTGCCAGCTAAGCTTCCTCCCGCCCTTATTCTCTTTCTTGAATGCATCGCGTATACAGAATAATTCTTTTACTGCCGCAGGTGTTGCTACGCCCGACGTATATCACCCGGCTCGGTCGTGGAATCAAAAGCCCAATCCTTGATGATGTACCTCCTTTTAACCCTCGTACTCACCTACCATATACTTGCCTTTATCGAGCCGAAGAATCCCATTTAAATCGCCGAAAGTTACGTAATACGTCCGTCTTTTTCTCACGTAAATCATCTTTATAGTTTTTACAGAAACACTGTGTTTTTCGTTTTTCGAGACTTAAATACACGTGAGTCAATAAATAACCTTGATTTTGATTTTATAATAATCATTATGGTAAAAATTAAAATTTACTTATTAACTATCTATATTTTTATCTTAGAAATTATGGTAAATAAGAAAAAAAATCAAAATATTTGCAAGCAATGACACTTTCTTCAATATTTATTAATTATTAAAAACTTTGGTTGCGATAATGAAAACATATAATATATTTTTATGAAATATATCTCATTAATTTATTTAAAAAATAAAATAGATGGTTTATTTGCTAGAAATAAAATTTGATTAGGCCGTATTTGAATAAGGATTTATTTCAATGAAATAAACATTATATGCCGCAAATAAATTTTTTTAAGTATCTTTCTCTCATTGTAAGAAGATATGATGATCGTTGCGAAATTATTTGATTGCAATTGTATACAACAATGAATCTTAGGTGAAGGCGTAAATTTACATTTAAGGACAAATCGCGATCAGAGTCGCATTTGCACGGTGATAAGCCTATTTCGTGTGCTATGATTGTGTTATGCGGAATACATATCCACCCTTTGTGCTCGCAAATTCATTTCCGCGATACGGTTTTCAATTTCCTTGCATACGTCTAGACAGGACGACATTGTAATATATTTCGCGGTGGCTCTCCCTCGCGAGAGGTTCATCCGCTCCCTCAGACGGATTCGTTTCGATCATTTCTTCTTAGCAACTGGCCAAGATAAAACGATTCGATAGTATGGATCCAATGCATTTTAAGCACCGACCCTCTTGATGTGTCTTTAACTTCGCGGAAGAGAACGTGCGCGCCCATGAGATCCGTAGGCTGCACAGTTCGCGCGTCGTATATATGTATCGCGCACGATCATTTCACAGTGACAAAGTGGCTTCGCGATGAGGGGACAAAAGAACGAAATCAAAGGCAGGCACCTTTATGCATAAGAATGCAATCCGCTAGTAGCGACCGCGCGATTCACAATGCGAAGCGATAAAGCTCTTCATTCTGCTCGAAATCTTCCAATGGATTTCTTTATTTTTATTCAAATGTATTTTACTTAATTCCATCGCTATCAGATAGCAAAATAGCACTTACGATTATCCAATTTATTTGCAGCAATGAGATTTTCGTGAATATATATGCATTTTTCGATTTTGAAAATTCATTCTTCATTTATGTATTAATATTAATTAATCCTCGGCTACAGTAATGGGTCATTTAGATTCGAAGCGAAAATTTTTGGATGATTTTACAATCTGTATTGGTACTGTGAGGTTTTAAATCGTAGATAAAAAAACTTTGAATCTTCCTCTGCACTAGAAAAAATACTAAATTTTAATAAATATTTATTTAAATAGCTCTAAGTATATTCACTAAAGGTAAATATTTATTTATTTGATATGAAAAACCATTAATTTCATTTCATTTTTTATATTAAATAAATATTTCTCTATTGTAAGTAAATGTTTACTTAGCACTATTCAAAGAAATATGTATAAAAATTTGTAAATTTTTTCAGTGCATCGATCGCCATAAAGTGAAGGTTCACACTTATATTCTGTACTTCAAACAGGATGCTTTAGAATTCGAGTGTAATTTTTATAACTGTAACTGAGTTAAAAATAATGCATTTATTTGTGTATTTAATATCACTGTCGGCACAAACGCATATTCATTAGTAAACGCTAAAGAGACACTCTCTGTTAGAAATGTAATCACGAGCTTCCTTTATATGTAAATAAAGCTCGTAGTTATGAAATTAAAAATAATGAATGATTTAACTGAAAATTAAGTTACACTAGTTACTTAAATGTAATGAACGTGTACATTAAATTTCATAAATTTTCATGAATACATTAAATTTCATGTACATGTACAGTCAAATATATACTTTTCAGTTATAAATACATTAAATTTAATATAATGTCATGAAATTAAGTTTAAATTGTGTAATTTAAAAGTATATTAAATTTCATGAAATTTTTAACAGTGTATCTTCAATTTCAGGTACTGCCATGGGAACTGTGCTGACGACCATCACGGCGAATGACGTCGACAGTTCGCCGGCGTTGACGTATCGATTCGATGACATGAGTTCGGGGCCCTTCAGCATCGACCGGTATGGCGGTAAAGTTGTTCTACGGAAACGTCTGGACGCCGAGATGCGTTCTGAGTACACTCTTCGGGTGATCGCCAGCGACGGGATTCATGAAGCAACGACCGATCTCACGGTTCGTGTGACCGATCTCAACGACAACACGCCGCAATTCAAGCAGGCTGTCTACGTGGCTGTTCTTTCGGGTACGTATCGAGTGCATACGATGCCTTCCTCTTTCCGCACGGTTACGAGAGCGACACGAATAAAACAGGTAGCAGATCGTCGAATCTGCAATCAAAACTTGGACGATGATCGAACGAGATCGTTGCGTCGATTATCGCGTGGCGAACGCTTCAGCGAGCATAATTCTTTGATTTATTGGGAACGATCATTATCGAGATTGCGAGGATGTTCTGTAAAACGGTAGCTTGGGAGGAACCACATCACTGGCGATATACAGAAAAATACATACTGCACGCAAATAATAATTACTTGTTTCAAATATTTCAAAAGCTTATATGTATATCCATAAATCTTGTGTTATCAATTTGTCATAATTATCAAATTTATTTAAAATATATTCCGAATTCTAGAAAGTTTAATACTTCAAGATTATTAAATTAAAATAACTTCGATTTGCTTTATATAAAAACGCTTCTTTAATCAATTTTGTAATATTCTTTAAAAGAAAATAAATTCTTACTTCGAGTATACATATTAATAAATTTTTCTATGATTTATAATAAATATATTTTAAGATTATTCAAGATTCTTTGTTAAGGATAACCGTTGCTTAAGAAAGACAATAAATTTATAAGTAATTACTTTTCTTAACAATAGAATAATATTTTTCTGTGTGTACGAGATTCCTCGTGGCTAATTTTGTTGCCGCGTCTTTAAAGCGCATCGCAAATCTCTCACTGTTCACGCATTAAAGAATTTAAATCTGTCAGTTAGTAACGATTGGTTAACGAATTAGTACGAGAGTTTTAACGAATCTCATTTAGAGCACAGATAGTCCAGTTGGCGTTGTATTGTTCCGTCGTTTTGTATCTTACACAGGTGGAAAATTCACATTGAAATTACACGTCCATCAGTCGGGATTCATTATCGTTCATACCGTAAAGTTGTCATTGGTCGCGCGAATTCTGTCACCCTGCTAGGCGAAGCATTTCGATATCAGCGTCCCATCAAAAAAAATCGAAGCAACAGTGGCACAAAGAAATGAAGGAAGAAGAAGGAGGCAACGGGAAGATACAGGCGGGCCTCTCGGTGCGAAATAAACGCGCGTTTAAAAACTGGTTTTTAGTAGACACGCGTTGTCCTGTTGCCCGTGTTCCAAACTCGAATTGACACCGCGCCGAGATAAAGCGCGCGAGAAAGAACGGCGCGGGGGTGAGAGATGGTGAGGAGAGATGAGAGAGAAAGAGAGAAGGATAAAGATAGAAAAGGAAAACGAGTAGAAGAAAGACCGATGAAAAGTTAGCTGCTTGAATATGGGAGAGAAAAAGATAGTGAAGGAGAAAGGGCGACGAGATATATGTATTAAGAGAGGGAAAGAGAATGCGAGATCAGCAGGACAGGGCGAAAGGAAGAAAGGAATGGTGAGGATGTTGGATGAAAGGGGGGGGGGAGGAGATGGAAGGAGAGCTGAGGTGGATTGCGAACTCCTCGCACATAAATAAACGTGAGGACACCGTTTGCGAGGCAGCCGAAAAGCCGCCTTCACTGCAACCGTCCGCTTCGAGAAGACTCTCGAAACTTATTAAAAATACATAGGCCTGCGCCTAATGGTGCATTTGGATAGGCGGTAGGGAAGTAAGGACGATCCGGGTACTGGGAGGGTTGGATTGGCAAGCGGTGAATATGGAAGGAAAGAGCTCATTCGAGCGGGGAGCTCCCACGGTGACGAGAACGTCGAATTTGCATCTTCTTCTCTTTTTCAGCTTCATCCCGTGTTTCGGCTCGCATGTTCGCGAAAAGTGCCGTTCCTCTTAGAAGGACAGGCAAAGAATGGCGATATGGCTGTAGAAGGTTGCAGACTTGACTGAGCGAAAAAGATCTCGGCGAAAGTTAATGAAGCGCCTGGTCGGTTAATGGGACTGTTATAGATGTTCGTGAGGGTAGATAATATCAGGATAGATAGAAGATCGGCTTTGCCAACCTCTCTCTCACGTGTTCTTAAAATTGTTCGAATTTTAATTAAATACTAAAGAGCTATTAGCTTTCAGATACCTACCTTTCTGTAAGCTTTCAAAGTATCTGTCCCGCAACGGAGTTAATGAGGGAACGAGACTAGTGGACGAGCAGTGATACGAAGATTAGTAAGACTATATTATATCGACCGAGAACGAAATATTATTGGGCTATAGAGTAGGATTAAGAAAAATGAATAAAGAAGGAGATAGAAAGAATATTCTGACACTGCAGGAAATACTTACTTATTAGGAATTTATCTTACAATTAGTGAGAAGATGTCGTGATGCGAGCATGTGCATACGCACTTTACAATAATTATACAGTTCTTCTTGCTCTCTTCGCCAGGTAATATTTTTTTTTTCGAAGAGATGCCCTCGCTCCCCCCCGGTTGCGACGCAAGATCCCCGAAGGGAATCATATTCTCCAGGTTTATTTCAAACCTTCCACGCACGCCACGCATCGGTCTATCTTCCCCTGCCTCCTGTACTTTAGACCACGGCTTGGCACATTAATGCCGAGTTATCCGACGATTTGAAACGCATCGAAATGATTTTTGTATGCGCAACGCGCCATCGAGAGTCTGGACCCACGATACCGCGCGGCGCGATTTATATATAACTGGTTATTATTTCATACTTCCGTTCGGGCCTGATGTCAAGAAGGCTTATCCTCCTTGCTCGCCGTCCGAAAAAAGGCGTTTGTAATGTCGGTCCAGACCAGCGATGGTCGAGGACGCATCCGCAACAAGAAGACACGGAGAGTATTTGAGCTCGGGTCTGCTGATCTCTCGATCTTTCTCCCGCGTCCCTGTCGAGTGGTTCCTTGTACAATGTACGACTCGATAATCGATCTCGAGGAGAGTGCTTCTCGAGTCCCTGCCGTTCACTAATGAATGCCGTCTCGTATGACGTTATATGAGCTCTATTTATTTCGCATCTAAATATCTTTCTCTTTATATTCACTCCAAGAATATTTTAAAGAAACCTGGTACGAATTTATGTTAATATAATTACATGCTGCGTAACCATGTTGATTTTTTTTTCTCATTTCAGAAGGGCAAGGCAAGCAGGAAATTTTGACGGTAAACGCTACGGACGACGACCTTTCGGAAGAGAACAGCCGAGTGCGATATTATCTGCTGCGTCCTGTGAAGGGATTTTCAGTGGATCCCGTGACCGGCGTTCTGACTGTTAATCACACAGCGATATCCAGGCCGATACCAAAAGAGATGGACTTGGCGATTGTTGCGGAGGATCATGGCAAACCCGCGGCATCGTCGGTGTGCTCGGTTGTCGTACGATTTAGCAGTTTAAAGAGCGTCCTACCCGGGCGGGAATACAATTTCATGGTGAAGGAAAATGTGCCGAAAGGTACGACGCTGATGAAACTTTCCGACGTAGACCTTCTGGATGGTGCCATCATTGCGGGCGACGATAGTGGAACATTTGAGATATCTAAGGATCGGCTGATACTTTCAAAGACGCTTGATCGCGAGACGAGGAACAGGTAAGCAAGTTTAGATAAAAATTTGATTCTATGATTTTATACGTTAATTCTACGATTTTATTACGTTGAGTTTTAGGTCTAATCTACAATATGCTCTTTGCTTCCTATGCCTTGCTTTTTACCTCTTGTCTTTTTCTCTTTTTGCAACCGTTTTATCAGCAATCATATTTATTGTCACATATTTCTTGTCTCTTCCAAAGTTCGTCATCTTTTATCTTCAATGATAAAAAACGAAGAAATAAGATAAGAGACAAAAAGGCAAGAAGTAAAAAGTGATAAAAAGTAAGAAATAGGAAATAACATATTGTAGATTAGGATTTATATAGTTTAATTTTCTTATTTTGTTAGTATTCTTTCTTTCTCTCTCTCTCTCTCTCTTTTTTACTTCTACTTCATTTATTTTAAAATATCTAAGAGCTCTATTAAGTCGCGTATTTGATTTTCTAGATACATGCTACAATTGGGCAACAAGATCGAAAACACGACGACAGGCTTACTGATGGGAGATGAACCGATAATAGTAACAATCAACGTGGAGGATGTCAACGATAATTATCCGCACTTCCTGGAAAAGCTCTATGAAGTATCGATCAAAGAAGACGCCCCATACGGAACGACTATTGCCGTCCTACAAGCTAAGGACGACGACTTGGTTAATACCACAGCGGCCACCCTGGTGTACGATATTACTTCAGGAAATGACGGTGGTCTCTTCCGTGTAGAGAAGACAACTGGTGCGGTCTTAGTTAACTCCACGCTTGACTGCGATCTCGAGCCCGAAGTCTACAATCTCGTGGTGATGGTCTGCGACAGCGATCCGACTTTGCCTCTTTGCGCGCTCGCCAGTCTTCGCGTTTATCTGGAAGATGTGAATGACAATTCGCCAAAGTTTCCGGTTTCCGAATATCTCGAGTTTGTTGGTGAGAATGAGCCGATTGGCACAGTTGTTTTCTCCGCACGTGCTTCGGATTTGGATCGTGGCATTTTTGGATCATTGAACTACTCTATTATTTCCGCCGCCAGCGGATTCTCCGACATCGATGACAGTTGGAAGCTGTTCGCGGTAGATGAGACGGGTACTGTTATTACTCGCGCCGTGTTTGATTACGAACAGCGGAATCGGTACGCTTTTACATTACGTGCCACGGACGCAGGAGGTCGTACAGCGGCAGTGCGTGTCAGAGTGGAGATTGACTCGAGAGATGAATTCTTTCCACAATTTACCGAGAGAATGTATCGATTCGGAATAAGGAGCAATACTCAAGTGCCTGGTACAGTAATTGGCCACGTGACGGCGACTGATCGCGATAAAGGACCCGATGGCCGAGTCGTGTATCAATTAACATCCCAACATCCTTATTTCAAATTGAATCGCACGACCGGTGCACTGATCGTGAAACAAAAATTAATGCACATCGATATGAACGAATCACCCAGATTAGTAGTCAGTGCGAGTTCCGGTAGACAGGGCTCTCTGTCTAACATGACGGTAGTAGAAATTGCACTAATGGATGATACTGAGCTGAACGGAGCTAGAGGAGCTACCGCTCTAGCGCCTACGGATATCGGTTCGAATATGGCTGTAGTTACTTCGGGTGGTTTAGCCGATTGGGTCCTCGGTCTGTTGATCGCTCTCCTTCTTCTCATTCTCGCATTTGGTGCCATCTTTCTCTACCTTCACATTCGTAATCGCCGTCACAAGAAGCCCAGTACGAAGCCAGGTCTGAATGGCGAGAGCAACGCTACTGCGTCAAACAGTTACGTAGACCCGAGTGCGTTTGACACGATCCCGATTAGAAGTGTGACTGGAGTCGGGGCGAGCGGAAACGGTAGTTCCGCAAGTGGCACGGGAGCGGGTGGCGGCGCTTCCTGTCAATTTGCTCCTCCGAAATATGACGAAATACCTCCTTATGGAACATCCAGTCAATCTGGACAACAGCAAGCTACCTCCGAGCTTTCCGGAAGCGATCAGTCGGGTTCTTCCGGCAGGGGCTCCGCCGAGGATGATGGGGACGACGAAGAAATCAGAATGATCAATGAGGGTCAGCAGACCGGTGATTCCGCGAGCGACCTTTCAGTTCACAATACTCAGGAATACTTGGCTAGATTGGGCATCGTGGATCCTCCAGCCGGTACGCCTAGAAGGCCTCCCGAAGCTTTGCCTATGGACAGTTTGCATTTATTTGAAGATGAGGCGAGCACCGAAGCAGATATAGCAACGTTGATTTATGGTAAGATTGGGGAATCTGGACGACCCACTTCTGGTCTGGAAGTACCAGGTGGACCATCGATGAATGGTTCCCTAAGTTCCATCGTGCACAGCGAGGAGGAGCTCACTGGTTCGTACAATTGGGATTATCTATTAGACTGGGGACCCCAGTATCAACCGCTAGCTCACGTATTCAGCGAGATTGCTAGGCTAAAAGATGATGCCGCCAGCGTTCAAAGCGGAAACTCCGGCAGCAGCGGCAAGACCAAGTCTGTACATAAAGCACCACCGCCACCATTGCTCACGTCCGTCGCTCCGAGATCGTTGGCGGCACCAGCGTTGGCGAGAGGAATTCTACCAAGGTCACCCATCAGTCACGATGCCTCTACCTTCCCTTCCGCTGCGCTAAGTCCAAGTTTTTCTCCTTCATTATCACCCCTAGCTACGAGAAGTCCTAGCATTAGCCCCCTCGTACCACCCGCCACCCAGAGATCCAATCAAAGTGCCAACCGGGGAATTCCCGTCGCTGATGCCGAGCTGAGGATTTGAGAATCTGATTTTAATCCGGCGTACTTTGCGTACTAATTTCTAGTGTTAATACAGTGATGACTCGTCGGGAATGCGACATCGGACGATGTGGTACCTCGTGTAATGCGAATAATTCCTGTTAATATGCGTTGTTAAATGTGATTTATTAATGGATATATGTATATTGCTCTCTCAGATTGTGCGAACAACGTGATCCGCGGGTATAGTGTTAACGAGTTATTTTAATTTAGTAATTTCAATTTTATCGGCCATGGCCGAATTGTTCTCCCCGTCACGCGCAAACGCTACTTTCCCGCGATTAATTGTTACTTAATTAATTAACAAAATGTTAACAAAATATAAACTTTATAGATAGTTTTGATTCAATGTGAGGAGCGGTACGAGTAATTCACAAGTGAAAGCGAGAAAGCGGCGATTGCGCCTTGACAATTCTATATCTACTATATAATACAGACGTTCTTTATTCCGATCGATAACTAATTGAAAACAAGTACTTTCTGAGCGGAATGTTGTAAATATCCGCCGGTTGCGACGGCGTTTAGTCATTAAGTAGTATTGTAAATAATATTCTATGAGAATAACGATGTTGTCATAATCAAAAAGATATAGACTGTCCTTACTGTAAACCGGAAACCAAATGATCGCGCCATGTTCATCAAACCTTCGCGTGAATGTGTACAGTAATCTAATTTTATTATATCGAATGGGTTAATACTACGACGAACATGGCGATATCATTCAAATTAAAAACGAAAACGCGCTACCACGAGCGAACTGATCACACACTGCATTTCGTGGCAGCGCATCTCTAAAGGCGTCCATACATATTCGTTGTTACTTCGTCCCCCGAATGCGATCTCGATGTAACGAGGGATGAAATTTCTCAGCCCGATACATATATACATAACGCACTGAAAATATATATATATATATATATATATATATATATATATATTATATATAAATGTATGTCATTTTGTATAAAATTGTTCTCTGTACAAAGACTTCCAAGCTGAGGCCCTTAATGCGATATGGGCTTGGGCTTTAAATAAATGAATTTTTTAGGAAATTGTATTTTTTTATCATATTCCGATACTCATCTTAATCGAATAAAATTAATTTAATTACTTTTAATTTGATACGCAAAACACATTATCCAATAAGAAATTGGAAAGAGGAAAAGCGACAGGGATTTTTAATAAAGAAGACCAAATCCACGTATAAATCTGCTTTTTGTTATACAACACGTTGAGCCTTACAAGTATACACGTATTCTTCGGATTATTTTGATAAGTTTATTCCATGTTTTCTCCACTCGTTTTACCCTCGCAGCTATTATGTAGTATCCCACTTTTTCAATACTTGAGCATAAAACGTGCCGAGAAACAGGAGCACCCGATATATCACTTAAAATAATATTTTTAACAACATAGAAAAATTATAATTAACAAAATTAATTTGTAATTAAATTTAAAAAATAATTATCAATTATAAGTAGCAAGCTTTTCTACTTTTAATTATAAACTGTTCCATAGTTTATGATTCCTCCCTAATTTCTTTTCATAATCTATTTCGATGCCATTTCGATGTTTTACGGCAAAATACAAATTACCATTTACAATTTATAATTTTTAAATATTTTTATTAATACTTGCTTTGAGTATTCAAAATAAAAGAATGCAGTTTTGCATTTACTTTTCGATTGATTTATTTTCAACAATAGAAATTAATTTCCATAAAAGGCGCATGTGAGAAAGTAATATTATTTATTCCGAATAAATGAACTCTCAAAAAAATCTAAATAATGTATTGCAATTTATATGGATGAATAAGTAATAATTGCTAAAAATAATACTACGTATTCTCTATCTTCTCAAACAGTTTGTACATTTAAACAGTCTCTACGATGAAACACGTATCGACCTACCTATCTAGTGCCTAGTATTAGCGAAACCATGTATAGGAATCGTTTACCCATTATTACGTCTAGCAAAATGGTATTATCATATTGTATATCCAGTCTTGTGGGCGCCCGACAATGAGCTGCGCTATTTAAATATTCCGTTCTCTTTATCATTCATAGAAGAATTAGTATAATCTTCCACATACGATCGAAAAACATGAACTTGTTTATTCTAATCTACGATCTGGACAACATCATATTGGAAGGTATGTTCTTCTACGGCAGGGAGCACTAATTGAAGAGAAGAGTGCGACGAGATAGAATCTTGGACGTAATTACAATTAATATAAACAACATTATTTCAAATACTTTTTGTTCCCATATGAAAAAGAGAAATTTATTTTGAAAATTTGAAATAGTTCCGAAACGGTATAAAATGTTATCTCCAATTTTAACAAAATACACGTCCAAGGTTTCAATTTCTGTCTCGATAAGCACTCTTTCGCAAAAACGTTTCGTTTTTCAAAAGCAGAACACATTCTATACATCAGTTTCCGTCAATTAATGGTCCGATAGTTAGATCGATATGGCTTTTAAAATCTATTTAAAGTTTTACTCGCTTATAAGTCTTCTTTGCTATATTTTCAGCGTGGAGTTCATATTAATCCTCCGCTGAACACGTATATTGTTGCCGTATAATTTTCTTAATTTCTCCCCTCATTAATTTGGATTGTGATCAGTGACGTAATCGGCAATACGCGAAGCGAGCGATCTTTAAAATGTAGCCTAGTAATAACTGTATTCTAGTAATAACATTATAGGGTAATTAAAACATTATTTATTTTATCCTAGATATGTGTAGTATGCACATAGCTACCTAACAGTTATCACATCAAGCTCCCTCCCCAAACATCGTAAAAAATTTCTTTATTTCCGATAGAAAGCTATATATTCGTCGCGTCACTGATGACAGTCGTGCTCTGCAATCTTCAGATTTCGGAGCTAGGATGTTCTAAGTCACATCGAGAAGCGTCAGATATATTGGAATCGACGTTTTACGCGCGATACGTATATCACGCGAGGATATACCCGAAAAAGAAAAAAAAACTCAAGCAAGACATTTTACTTTCATCGCGCCTGCCTGCTTGGCGCAAAATAAGGCACCACATTCGACATGCTGTTTATATAATCGATCGTAGAAACGGTCTTTAACGTTCGATCATCTGCGGGGTTTACTAGGGGTGTATTAATCGTTAATCTACGATCGTCATCTATCATTTATTCGAATGTGAGTCGGTCAATTGGATTAATATTTTACTAATCCAGCCTGATCCCTTTAAAAGTCGTTGAACGACTTATCCCGACTTTTTGCCTATACAATATCCAATAATTATTATCGTCATAACGATTGACAAAATGCGCTACCTTCGAGTCTTTGGAAGCCTCGATCGTAATTTCAATTTTTATTGCTGTACCTGTACATGTAACATGTAGTCCGTTCTTATTGACAATTAAATATCTTCGAGTCTTCATTAGCAATCGCATTTTCTGCAAGACTTCCATCTTGACTTATAAAACTCCTTACGGAAGATCTTGATGAACTTCGAGGATTATTTAAAACAAAAAAAAGGAACTAAACGCGCATTTGGCGCAAAGTACGTTTCCGATCCTCGTTAAACAATTCAAACAGATGGCAGAATTAATTTATTTGCTGATGAGATTCTGCGATGTTAAATTATTTCGCCGGACTAACCATTAGTCAAACGGTCTCTTCCGTCACACTTCTCGACATGTGTAATATTCCGAAGCTGAAAGAAAGGAAGAAATTTGTAGAACGCTTTTGCCGTTCAACTTGAAAACTTGACATAGAAAAAATGCGAAATTGTCATTTGTTTAATATTTATTTCTTATGACGAGGGAGATTTAATGTGTGCGCAAAATGCGTGTGAATTTTATCAAGCTTAGCTGTCTTTGACAATCTTCATTTTTTCCCAAGTCAAGTCCCCCATTTGCTAATTGGCAGATAAATCAGCGATTCGCGAAGCAATGTTATTAATAAACTGACATGATCTTATAATGATCGTACAAAGTGATAGCCTAGCCCTACCAACAAGCGTGTTTACTTGGCGATCCCCGTTATCCGCGCGTCATCTTGCATCTCGACAACAACGGTGTCAGGATCAGGTACCCTGTTGGCGGTAAGACATCCATTGGCGATAGTGGTTGGCAGCACAGTCTCCGACTAAAAATAAATTATTGCGCATTGTTACATCAGCGTGAAAATAAAAACCGTTATACCGTGCATACAGGAACAAATAAGACGAATTATTTAGTAAATACGCTTTTTTACTTTCAGTACGTTATTAACACGTAATTAACTATTAAGTTATTTTATAATTATTTTGTATTTTACTTGATAGGCTGCTGCGTCCAATGCCATCAATTCCTTTTTCGAGAGCTGCTCGACAACTGCAGCGGCGTAACAATCTCCTAGCATATTATTGGTGGTTCTTATCCGATCCCTAATCGATATAAAATTATATTCATGTTAACAGGTAATATTAAAATGTTTTGTTAATTATTGAAAGGATTTTCAAAAAAAATATAACATATGTGTATAGATATTTCTTTTTCTATAATTCTTAGAAACGAAACTTTTATTAGTTTATCTCTTAACATATTGTAATAATAGGACATATTATGAGATAAGACATTTCATGAATAAAAGAATATTCTGCCCGATACTCACACAAACCAATCGATTGCGAATAAAAGAGAAACGTCATTAACGGGAGCATCAATAGCGCTTAGGACAACTAACAGCAGGACGAGCGCAGCGCTTGGTACCGAGGCCGACGAGACGGAAGCAGCAGTGGACGTCAAACTTTGCAAAACGAGATGATAATAAAAAATAGGACGATAAATAATTAAATACAAGCAAATATATAATTAGATAAAATGAAAAAAAAATTGATTCGATAAAAGAGGCTTATTACAAGGCAAGGGAAACTTACATAACGGTGATGATCTCCCCAAAGCCCATGAAGATACCATTCATCTGGGCAATGAATATGCTGGCGACGGCGACGAAGAGCGCGGTACCATCCATGTTGATATTGCAACCGATCGGCAGGACGAATCTGGTGACTCTAGGGTCGACTTTGAGCTTCTCGGTCATCAGACGAAAAGTCACAGGAAGTGCGGCAGCCCTGTACAAAGCTGCGTTAGCAAAAATCGGGCAAAGCACATTTCCGTTGATGGTAGAAAGATTCGCTCCACGTTGCCTGTCGCTGCAGTCGTGATGGTCATTCTGGCGTAAATTCACGGGACAGATATAGCGATGGTTTATTTATCGATAGTTTCTCAGAGACGTAACCGATCAAGGCTTGAGTTGAAACAGAACGGATATATACAAAAGGGAACACAGAAAAACGGTATCCGAACGAAGGAGGAGTACTCGGAATTAATATCGACGCATTATTAACTGCGGATAGTAGAAAGAGTGCCAGAACAACTGCCAGAATGACCGTGAGAACAACCTGAAAATCAACCGGGATTAGCTTAGATCACAATTTGCCAGGATATCCGCTAGGCCGCATCATCCACCGTGGATTCTACAACAGACAATCGTATGTACCTTCATGTTGCGGCCATCAATTACTTACCAAGCGCTACCCTCTGTCTCTCAGAGTCAACCACCTGCAAAAGGCCGCGTGCAGTGCGTGTTCTAATACATCATCATGATATTCATACAGTCTCTGTTCAGATACACTGAGAACAGTTTCTCAGTCAGTCACAGTGTACGCACAGTTGTGTACGCTCTCTTCTGGAAACAGTTAATCCACAGAGAAACAGATTGAGTTAGATAACAACTGTATAAAACCTAGCTGGATCATAAACAATATTGAGCACTGCTAAAAGTAATAATACCAGGTGGGAAAGGGGGAGGGAACGACAGTGATAGGAAAGTGGAAATAGAAATAATTGGAATAGTACAGGATAATTCATTTCGTATTAGAATTAGACGTATGTTGGATTGAAAGAAAGAAAGGAAGGATTTCAGAGGTGCAAACTGAATTTGATTCGTAAGTGCGAACTGAAAAAATGATCGTTGCTTTGCGTGACTCTCAAAAATGAATTATTCAAGAGAGATAAATAATCGCACGTTGTTCAGGAGTACAGCCGGTCATCGACGTCCTCGTCGTACCTGCAAGAGCGAGCTCGGCACAAGCAACCAATATTTTTTCAGTTACGCCAATTCATTGTTAAAAACGACTTAAAATTAATCGTATGGTTTGGCGTGGAGGTCTCCTTTGGTTCGGTTTCTTCTTCCCCTTCCTCGCCATCGCGAGAGAAGAGTTCGAAGATACCGATTATGGGATTCCTTAGAAGACTTCCACACCGCGAATCAGTCCAGGTAACACGGAGTCAGCAGATCGCCGGTTTGGGCAACATCGTTGCCGAGTAGTTTCACTTTTCGCGATAACGCTACTGGATTTTGAAAGTAACCCCGTAATTTTTCATTTGTCGCAATAATATTTGCGTTATATTTTGCGCGCGACGACGAAATTCCGTTTTGCGTAACAATCTGGGTACGAGCTTGCGGAAGTTCGTATGATTTGGTAATCGGGAACCGGTAGTATCAGCATTCTAAGTGCTACCCGGAACTGCATACCTCTTTCCCTCTTTTTCTCTTTCTCATGTGGCATGGCGAGCTCTCCTCGCAAGCAAACATTAAAAGAGATTGTCATATATGGAAGAAAGACTAACAAGGATAATTTGGAAATTGGCCAGCTCTTCCACAACGTTTTTATATAGAAACTAAGCAAGAGGATTATATGAAGCAATTTTTCTGAAAGTTATGTAAAGCTGGCTCGAATGATTTGGAAAGGAATATCGGGATTGTGGCCTCGCAAAGCCTCCACACAGCTGGCTGAAACATATTGTCTTCATCAATCGATTCGATCGAATACACGTCTTTCATCGCCACGTATCACTCATTGTCTATTTTCTTTTACGGCGTTAAAATGTTTTGAAATTAATTACTCGCACTATATCAATCGCGCGACAGACCAGCTCCATTTCGCGTAAACATAGAAAAGGTCCGCGTGATAAGAAACAAAAGGATGGAAGGAAGGAAGTACAGAATATCTGTGGAAGATAACCGATGAAGGACGGATGCTACGAGGTCAGAAAATACGATCACAACGTTGACCGAGGCCCTGTGAGGCAGGCGAAATGGATTCTCTCAAGGTCGGGCTCGGGTTCGAAGATCGACGACTCACGTTGATGCCATGGCGAAGGCGGTGAGAGTACCCTGGGCCAGGCCGGCGTAGAATTTAAAGGGGTTCTTTCTAACGAAGGCCGCATATATCAGCTGCATGATCACCAGCTGATAGAGAAACACACCGATCGCGATCGTGACGATGAACCACGCCAGCTGCGACATCACCAGTACCAGATCGTCCACGCCAAGTATTTTGCCCGCTATTACAGAGGTGATGCCGATGGGTGTCATCCTGGAAGCCAAATATTTGTATTCCATTATAAAGCGACATAAAGTTATTTCCAATTTGCATCACACTCACCACATAACAGTTGAGACCATTCGCATGATGACTTCGAACACAGCCTTGAAGAAATCTATAACGACCTGACCTTTCTCGCCGAGTGTTCCCAAGAACGTACCAAAGACCAAGCAAAAGAAAACTATACCCAGAGTGTTCGTGCCGCTTCTGTACTGTACCACTCTCATCAATTCCTCATCCCCCAAGACTGTCGTTGGTAACTGGTCGGTGACGTTCTGGAAAGGTTGCTTTTTCGGGACATATACTGTGTGCGCCTGTAACAACGTCAACATTATTTAATATCAAGTTCTTTTCGTTTCATTTTTATATCGTAAGAATCGGAATATCCTTACTTGTTGGAAAGCTGCTTGGAACAAATTATCCGGAAACATGTTCCTGCGAAAACATTAATTCAAAATCGTATATATTTCAAATATTAGACTTACTGAATACATTAAATAAGTCTAGGCAGAATCTTCGCGTGTTACATGAGAAAGGGCTGTATACTTTAAAAATAACGCCATTCCCGCGGCCTTCGTTTTATTCATAGCCCTTACACATTGATTAAGTCGTGGCGCAAGCTGCTATGGCGACTTTTCAATAAAAACGATCTTACATTGCGTCACTGAAGCGAACAATTGTTAAATGATTTCCGATAACCGAGCCGCGATATCTCGATTTTAATACCACGTTGGAGAATCGCGCTAGGCATTGCGCAATTTTTAAACGACGTTTTTTGAGCGCGCCTAGCGTGAATAAAACACGTACGATCGATAAACTATTTTCATCTAGACGAGTAGTATCTGCGATCACGATGAATTTCATTTAGTTGAGTTCACGATTCGTGAAATGCCACGACCTTAATCCGACTTGGATAACTATATTACCACAATGATTCAGCGACGACGAGAGTATCACAGATCGATATTATTTCAATGTCGCGTTATCATCGTGCACACATTTCTCAAAGTTTTCGCAATGGAGTACCGCAGCGGAAGTGCTCGACCTATTTTTTGTTGGCGATTCGAAAGCTACGATAGTCAACAAATTCAGCGAGACGCTTAAATGCGATTTAAAAGAAAACAAATCGGAATTGATTAACACATTATTTTCCTATCGTTTCATATATCTGTATTGACCTTCATACTCCATTACCTTCAATTTTTTTTTTAATAGGAAGACTCCCAAGTGAGTCTGTGTACATTATTGATATTGACAGAATCGATATCGGGCGATGAGAGACATCGTAGACATAATTTACCTTCCCAGATCGAGCAGGCTGTCTAATATATTAACGGCTCTCGCATGATGCGAAGGGCCGATCGATTCCCTGATGCCGGGATTACCGGGATGAATAACGAGTACTAGGGCTACGCCAAGCACAGCATTGAGTAAGGACGTTAGTATGAAGTACACCAAAGTTCGAACGGCAATCATTCCGTTCATCCTGGCGTTTAAGCTCGCTGAGCCTGATATATAAAAATGATTACAATTCGATGTATATTATGATTTATCATGTACATGAAGCAAGCTGAGAGAAAAACCTGATATGAACTCACCTGATATGAGGCTGGCGATTACAAGAGGTAAAATCATTAGCTTTAGCAATCTCATAAAAAGCTCTCCCGGATAACTGATCAACATCACTGCATCGTCTCCAAGGTCCAGAGGTCGCAAACCAAACCCTGTGACGAGATATCATCAGATTAATCCGCGATTCTTAATCCGCACCACGAAAACTTTACTTTTTCATTTGCTCTTAAGAACTTCTACAGGATGCTTGTCCTTGAACTATATTTAAATTTATTACGGTCAATTGGTTTATTATTCGATCGCGAAGAAGGAGCGTCGCGGTTGGCGAAAAGGTGAAGGTTTCAGCAATTTCTTTTCTATCTAATGGTAATTAGTTGTATAAGCTATCTACGTCTTCATAAAGGCCATAAAGCATAAAGCATAATGTTTTCTCAAATGAATCATTCATTGAGATAGATGATTGTGCAAATAATGGATTGCTTCTTCAATACTTGTATTAAAAAACCGATAGAAAAATTGACAATGCGAGGACTAACTGAGCGTAACTTGAATTCTACATCTTTAAAAAAAGAATATGAATGAGAGCTTTGATTTAGACTGATCTATCGAGCGGCATCGTATAAATTATTACAATACCATCAACGTTTCTACTTATAGACAAGTATCTATGGATGTTATACGTTCACCCATCAGATATTGAATCAAGTTAGAAATAAAATTTTGTGTAGATGTAACATCCATTTGATTGTTTTATTAATACTTTTACTAATCTTATATATTACTTCTTATGTGTGTTTACATCAAATGTGCAGATTTATTAAGTAATTTAATGATTTCGTAAAACGTTCTTTGTATATATATTTCAGTTATAATTAAATAAATCATTTCAATTCTATAACACTGTACAGCTGAAACTAATAAAATCAATCCTCACTTAATCAAATATGATTCATCGTTTATTAATATTCACAGATAAACAAATGATATATTCACGATAGCTGTACATGACTTACTGTGTTAATAAACATAGTTCTTATTATATTGACTCCAAGAGGAATCAATATGAAATTTATTAAAGGAAACCCTTCATCTCGATGAGCAACACCTTTTAACGAGATAAAAGGTGTTGCTTATTTTTACGTAATCGAAATGATAATTTCGAACTAAGTCGTTCGAGATATACATGTAAAAATAAAATTGATCTATGCGAGAAGCTCACTTGTATTGTAAGCATAAAGCGTATGGTATTACCGCTGACGTAAACTTTCTATAAACATTCGACACGTCATAGGTATTTATTATGATTATATGTGTGTGTTTATATTATGGAATAGAGTTGGAATAAAGTTTTTGTTGTTTAAAGGGATTAATTTAGCTTTTCGGTCGTTTCTAACATTTGTGTGCATAAGTTTATTATTATAAGATCTTTATATGAGCGAAAAAGAGACATTAAGATTTTTTGATGTGATAAAAGAATTGCTGACTGAAAAAAATTGCTGTTGGGTTGAATAAGATTAAAATCTAAATAATATAGAGTTAGTTCCATACATAGAATTATATATATATACATACTAAAAAGATCATGTACATGATAAGCATTGTAAATGGTGATCATAATTTATAGCTGACGAAAAGAGATGGAATATTGAAACGTGACTTGCGATATACAATGAATATTCTATATCGTGCAAGTTATTTTCTACTTAATTTCTGTATTATTTATTGTGTCTTTCAACATCAGCTTTCAACATCTAACAACAGTCAATTGTACAAAATAATTCAAAATTATTATCAAGTATTATTAATTATCCTGAAGTTATAATAATAATAATATTTTACTTAATATTGTTTTATTTAATTGTTTCATTTAATATTGTTTAATAATTACATGTATGGCATTTATATTGAAATTAACGCAAAAAAGAAAAATTAAAAATTAGAAATTAACGAAAAAGTTCTCTTTTCCTTTCTAAATAAAAGCTTTCTTTGAAAAAAATATTCTGAAACTACAATTTTTTAATGCTTTAATTCATTGTGTTAGTATTCCGTAATAAAAAAAAAAAATAAACACCATCGCTCACCTAGAATTACGCCGAAGAGTACGCCGGACAAGGTGACCAAGAGTAGCAGGTTCTCTCGCATCCACTTTCTGGTGTCGGCGGTCACCTTGCGGGGACCCTGAGAGGCCGAGACGTCCTGCCCGCCCATCTTGGCGAACAGATATTCGGAGAATCGGGCAGAGGACTTTTCTTCCATCTCACTGGGCCGCCAGCAAGCGGCGTACCAGTGACCGGTGCTGGTCGTGTACGAACAGGCCGATCCTCCCGCCGATCTCCCCAAACTCCCTTCTCGCGATCTCTCGCGGCTAACGGCGGGGCCCCGGCAGCACCACGACGACGACGGGTTGCCGTTTTGGGGGTGTTTCGGTAAATCCGTGCAGAAGGACCAATCACTCGCGCCTACCAGACGTCGTAGTAGCCTGGCGGCTTGGCGAATGCCTACTAATTCGATCGTGGTACCGGGATGGGATCGGACTATCTTCTTAGTGACGTTGATAATAACAATCAGTGGCTCTGCTAGAGCTCGCGAGACCGTCTAATCTCCACCCGACTTCTCTTTATCTAACTTCTCTGGTATATGCGTAGTATCTTCTACGACGAATGTAAGACGACCCTAAACGACTCGTGCGCTCTGAAATATACGTGTCTATCTCTTCTCTCTAAATGAGAAGTTGTTGCAGGTAACTTCAGTTTATAAGATCCTCGTCACGAAATTGCTCGAGTAGCTCCTTTTCTCAAGAGCTGAACTGTTCGTGCTGTTGCACAAGGTCAGTTACCCAAGAGGGCTGTTAGTCGTTTTCTTCAAGTATAACGGTATCACCGTTCTCCTTCCAACTAGCACACTTCACTTTGTGAAGCTGATTCAAAGCTCAGACGGAAATAAGAGGAATCGATGCGTTTGCACAGCGACAATGAAGAAGACGAAGATGACTGATTCAATGGACTGTTCTAATCAGTATTGCCGATACAACTGAGCGTGCGCATCGACTTCCGACACGTTACTCGCAAAGGATGAGCCCCGACTGCCTGGTTACCGGCGGACATTGCCGTATTGATTTGCCAGGATTTCGCCGTATCCCCAAGCGTTCCCCGTTCTCCCGCCCGGCGACGACAGCGTAACGCCTGCGCGTACTCCAGTGGTTAAGTCGGTCGCTAAAACGCGAATACGCACTACCCCGATACTGTTGCTGCGCGATGGTGCATCGCGAAGAGACGAGTAAGGGTAGATCGAGAGATGACGGCCAAGGAGATGGGATATGGATCAGAATATGAGCCTTGACACGCAAAAGTAGCGAAGACAAAAGAACCAAGGATGTTGCCGAAGAGCAACGAAAACTTCGTCAGAGAGATGTATCATCCTATCTTGGACAAGTACTATCTTGTACAAGACGCTGCTCTTACATTTTACGACGTAATTCATTTTACGTCGCGAATTAAAGTACTTTGAACGAAGGTCGCAGAATCGAAATAATACTGCGTAATATTCTGCTTTCCAATAAAAATATCAACCGAGAACGGAGTAATTTAATTTAAATGCCGACACGAATTGAATAATTTATTACACATCAAGCTAAAACACGATATATACGAAAATAAAAATTATTTACTGTTTATTTATATTTTTATCTAGTTTCGTTTAATTTTAATTTTTCTTCTTTTGAAGACTGCTAAATGAATTTTTGCACAAGGTTATTGTATGTACGTCAGCGATAGTTCTGTGTGGGATGATGCTTATCATGAATACATATGTAGCTCATCAATATCAACTTATTTTAAGAACTGGGTAATCCAGTTTATTTTAAACGCTTAACGTCGATACGAATCGAATAAATCGTTGCAAAATATGACATGTAATGTACGAAAATAAATATATATTATCGATTATTTATATATCGATTATTTATTTTATAGATAAAATCTTTTATTTTTTGTAATCAAAAATCTTTCACAGTTCCAACACTTTTACAACCATAATAATAAAAACTATTTATTATGAATAAGTTTTTACTAGTAATAAATGATAAAAACTATTTTCTCACTTAATATCGTTTAAAAACTATATTAAAACGAGAACAAAAAAATGGAAAAATAGTTTTGCATACAAAATTTGTGTTAAAAGATTTTTGCCTTATATAATTTAAGTACATAATATAAAAAAATATAGCTATTTTTAAGAAATATATGTCACGCTTTTGCTTTAGCGGAGAATGGCGAGTTGGATAACTGTCTGATCGAACGTGGGTAAACTACTACCTTCGTCTGACTGCGACGGTAGTTACTACTGACGAGTCTGGGAAAGAAGGTGAAAACGATTTCTGGAAACAATGAAAGATGGAAGCATTTGCACGGCACTTGATAATCTGTCTTTTTGTCACGGACAGTAGAAAAATCTTAACTTATAAAAACCGTGTAATTTATTGAAAACGATAAAAAGTATAATTAATTTGCATTAAACAACACTGCGTTAATAAAATTATCAAATAAAGAAAGGGGAAGCTTACAATAGACTCGTTAAATCTGGGAAACTCAATACAATGGAAATTTCAATTTTATTTTATCTCCAATAGCGTATCGCTTTTGTATAATAATCATGTTATGTCGCTGTCGGCTGCACTCACCTCGTGGAAAATTGGAAAAGCGACACGAGATCCCAATTGACTGAGCATGCAAGCGTAATGAAAGGTGTGTAACATCATGCAGAATATATTCACGATATTACTAACGATGTGCAACAGTTATTTATTCGCTGTTGAAGCGAATAAAAATTATGTAATTATTCTCATCAGTATTGAAATCCGAATGGATAATTTTGCAAAAAACAATGCTCTTCATTAACCATGGATTATTGTTAAGTTATTAACAGCTTGACGCGGTCAATGGATATTCTGACATACATTAATAATTAATATTTATTGATTAACAAACGTACTTAACAAAATACAACACAATTTTAAATGCTTATTAATCCCTTTTAATCTTTAAGCAGGTTACATTGAGATAAAGATACTTAAAAATTTATTTGTAGGATATAACGTTTATTTTATAATGAACTAAATTTTTATTCAAATAGGGGGAGTCAAATTTTTTATAACCAATAAATATTGAAGAAAACGGAACATGTAACACTTGTTTGTGAATGTTTTAACTTTTTTCTCAGTGTAAGTAGTTTAAAGATTCGCAAATTGATAGAGGTAGAATGCTCAGAACCAAAAAATTTTAACTTTATGATTATATATTGTGTGTTGGTTATGTTATAATTAAATTTATATTAATTATATCCTTATAAGATAGAGAAATGTAAAAATAATAAATTTTAAGACTTCTGGGCAATACTTTTTATTTTCTTTTTTTAGAACAAAGGTTTAAAGAAAACTATATATGAAATTTAAATAATTATACATATGGTGTATAAATTCACACTGAATTATTTAAGTACCTAAGATCCAGCTTGACTGTTAAAGGCTTTATTCCAAGTTGTTGTGTAATCATATTTACAATTTTAAGAAATTCTTTAACATATCCGAGGTGTTGTGGCTCTACTTACTCACTTAAAGATTAATTTTCACTTTTTAATTTTTTTCTTGCTTTTTAATTATTGACTTGCTGTACACTCAAACATTTCGACTATCTTTTGGGATCATCCTCAGCGAGATCAACGAAGAAAAAGGAATATAATAAAATTTTGATACGCAGAAGGGTGAAAACTTTATTATATTCCTTTTTCTTCATTGATCTCGCTGAGGATGACCCCAAGAAGTGGTCGAAACGTTCGAGTGTACAGCAAGTTAAGAATATAATTTATATATACATATAATCAATGATTAAGTACCGTACCGAAGTCTTATTTGTCTAATTTCCTACATTATTTAAATTTTGAGAGTTCATAACTAGTAATAGTTATTGATGAAAAATTAATCGATCGACTATTAATGCTTCGTTCAAATACGAGTCAAAATATGTCATCCGTTGCTGATGAATGTTCTTTGAAACATATGAATTAAGTAATTCGTCAACGAAAAGATATTTTGAAATAGGCCATCCTGTTGAATAATGGATAGTTCCTCGCAATCCGAGTCTGCAGAATGTTACGAGAGTCAGGTCTCATCCGCCTCGTAAATAATCCAGAAGCACGAAGACACGATGCGGAGTATCAAGTGCTGTGTAATGGATAAATGCCTATTTACCGATATACACAGCACAATGTGTTCCGCTCTTCTGTAAACCCTAAAAACTCGCTATCCGAAGGGCGATCTTACACGATCAATAATACTGATCAGTAATATCGAATCAGTAATACTGACAGTATGTATCAATATTTTTACAACCTATACACGATCAATATTATTGACGATATATTTTTGTTTTATATACATTATTTATTGCACTGTTAATATAATAATAATAATAATAACTGTAATAATAATAATGTACTGTAGATTTTAATAAAGCGATATTAATCGAGAATCAAAATCCAAATCACCGTTAGAATTCTATATCAATCCATCAATATTAACGCACAATCAGTAATAGCGTAAAATCACCTCAGAAAGACTTACATAGTGCCTACACAGATTTTGATATCTCGAAGAGATATCGGAGGAGACGAGATTCGCTAAAAGGAAAAACATTTCTTATCCGTAATCGCGTAATTCTCGCTTAATTCAAAAATCTTGTCTGACGTGATAAACAGGTTTTTAATTTGACAATATTTGACATATGGCAGAGTGATTCGTACATATCAAACGCGTATTGCGAGAGAAAACCAGGAAAAAAATTACTTTGAGGATCTTTGTAGAATTCTGCTAGTTAGAATTTTATTTACAATCGATAGAATTTATTCATTCCATTTAAATGTAACTTTATACAAACGTAGTCATTTTTTATAAACTTGAAATAAGAAAGTCATTTTCGAAAGGCAGTGTTTTGCGGATACTAAATAGATAAAACATTTTTTCTTCCTTTCTCCCCCTTTCTTTCTTTTTCTGTCAAAAAGAAATATTATTTATATCTTATATACATTTGCTCTTTCATTACATGCAAAAATTTTATTACAAAAAAAATACTAAATGAATGGAATCTCCTTCAATCGAATCTGATTGGATATCAGTTCAAGATTTAGAGAAAGAGTGAAGGAGGAAAAGAATAAAGATAGAGAAGAGAATTCCAATGATCAGATTACCGGCACGTAGGAAAATACAAATCTGACTCTTTGGAATCTACTTGAGGTTTATTCGCGTGCGTGTATTTGCTGATTAAACGTTCCTAAATCTTATAAAGCCACTATCCCATCAGATATAAAATGCTCGAGCGAAGGAAATGGAAATCTTATAAAATATTCGATGCGTTCTATCTTGCGGCACAATGTTGATAACATCACATTATTCTCTCCTGATGAGATGGTAACATTTTGAAATCTATAGAGGGAAAAAGAAAGAGAGAAAGATTTCATAATTATGTTATAATAAATAGAAATATTACGGATGTATAATAAATGTACAAGCGAACAAGATAAATAATTCTCTTTCCTTTTACGAAGCACATGCAATTTCGATCATCCGGATAAAATATATAACGGAAATCCAATCGTAGCAACACGATGCTTAATTTATTGACGTGATTGGGCATTTAGTGTGCGTGCTGTACACGGAGTGACCATTAGCACATTGATCAGTCGGTGCTAATTAACGTGTACGTGCAAACGCGGAAGGATTGAGAGCTATGTAAATATACAGATTCGAATTTACTTCCGTACTACCGCGCGAGATCAGATCTATTGACGTTGATAATAGTGCAATTTCGAGAATACTCGATGCTCAAGCAATTATAATTCGTTCCGACAGGCTCTCGTTATACGTCCTATTTCTACGATGTAAACAGGCTTCCATATTCGCTGATGAGATCTAAATAACAAGAGTGCTCGAGATATTCGTCAATTTAGGCAGAGTGCCACATCGATGAAAGAGTGTAAACAAGCAGGTATTAGACATTTAATCTTCGCGTTCGAAATTTAATACAGGTCCTCTGATCTCCTGAGCCGTAAAAAGTAATCTTGAGGATACGAAACGATGACAATGTTGTATACACGTATAATGGCTACTTTATCAAACTTCTTAAGTTATGACAGACGCGAAGATAAAATTTCGTGTACACTCTAAATTTTTAGGAGTGAAATTTCACTCCCAAAAGTTCTAAAAGAATGGTAGATACGGGGTAGAATTTTTCACTCTTAGAGAGTGAAGAATCATTTCAAGCAAGAGTCAATTTTTTAATCTCTCTCTTCTCGCTCTCGCTTTCTCTCTCTTTCTCTCTCTACGGAGTAATAATTTTAAATAAACTCTTCAAACGAAGAGACTAAAATTTCACTCTAATAAATATTAAGTTCAGCCTCCTTACATCCAATCTTGATGAAATCATTCGATGTTTTTGCACAAAACGAACGAATCTGATAGAAAAAAGCCCCAGTTTCTGCCCCAGAAAGCGAGATATTAATAATTAAAGTTGATCATTGATTGTTAGATTAAGAGATTTACTCCTTGAAGAAGTGAATGAAATGAAATTCATTCTTGCTAGGCTGGCGCAACTATCACTTTTTCAAATGAAATTTCACTCCCGAAAATTTAAAGAGCTATTAAGCGAGAGATTACGAGATATTAAATTAATACACTTTAAGAGCATCAGATTAGACCTCTTCCTAAAATAGGAGTATTTAATTGACCCGGTTTTTGTGTGTCTAGTCTGTATTCTACAATTGCAAATGTCTATGTAAATCGCAAATACACGAACGTACAACTGCGTACAACTGAAGCGACAAAACTTGCTGAGTAAACTTAATGATTGCGTCGCTGTTGCAGGCCGGTAGGTCACTTCGAGCTTGGTCTATCTAAAGACAAGAGTGCTATTATACCGGCACGTAAAACCACGTCAGCTAAAGTGTCGAGAGTTCGTTCTTTCGAGGCTTCTCTCTTCTCCTTTATGATATCCTCAACAGCAGCCTCAAGTCTCTTCCTTTTCGTCTTCATGTACATCTTCTCATCTAGATTCTTCAAGTTTTGAAGTCACTGGGTCAGGCGGTCGCATTCAAGAAATTCCGATACGTCGATGTTCGAACCGCGCGTGTTCGAAAACAATTTCTCGTGACTTTCGTTTTGACATTATATGTAGATATCCTGCGTCGAATATGCATGCTGATCCCGCGGAATATCTCTCTATCTCTTGTTTGTATTTAATCACAGTCTGTATACAACTTTAGAGGAAGTATACTGCGTCTGTATCTCGTCAGCACTATTGAGAAGTCACATGACGCTACAGTATACTAAACCGTTTCGAGAACTGTTGCGGTGTTTCCATTTGAAACGTAAAACATTTCGTAACGGAAGTGAGAGAAGTGATACGTTGAAACACTCTCGTTAATGACTAGATAATTGAAATTCGCTCGTCGTTTCAATTAATTTTTCGAGACGTACGGAAATAAAACAGCACATCTTAAAATAATTTACATAATAGCAAACAAAGACGAGATGTTTCTGCAGTGAAAGATATTTTTTTTTAATTGTAATTTTTTTAAATACTTTTCTGTATTAATGAGACAAAAGCCCTCGGTTTTGCGTTGAATTTTAATCTTCTAATTGACTTGTCAGGACAATATACTGTATTTATTTTTTTTTCAATTATGTCATTTTTATAAAGAATGGTATTTCTTTAAATAAAGCTTGATAATGAGATGAATCTTTAAAAAAAAGTTTACAAGTGTATTAAATTATAATATAAAATGCAATCTTTTTGTATAGAAATGTTTACAATGCAGATACACAACAAAGGAATTACATGAGATAATACAAGCGTTGATTTAATTAAAATATCATGAATTAAGAACTATTTTGTATCAAAACAAATATATTTAACTTCCATTCTTCTCGCATTAAGAATTATTTTGTATCAAAACAAAGATATTTAACTTTCTTTCTTCTCGCATTCCCTTTGCAACGGTTTTGATGTTTAGCATTGTGATTGCACGCACAATGTTTCAATTGCATAGTACGCCATAATTATGACAATAGAGAACGGATTAAGCTTCACTGCAGCTAATTTTGATGATAGAACGTAGAGAAGAAAATCCGCTATTGCTATATAAGATGTACCAACACCAATATCTTGTAGCTCCAACGTCTCTCTCACGCTCGTTGCCCATGAATAAATACTAACTTCGCAGATGGTTGTGGTTATCAGCATCCGTTGTGTCGCTCCCGGAAGAGTATTGTTGCGGCAACAATACCATTTCAATATTTCGCGTTCGAATGTCGCTTCGTACGTTATAGTATGCACAATCGACAAATACAAAATACCGTCGCGATTCATACTGCACGTATTCACTTGCGGAGATATGAAATGAATTATTAATACGAAAAATTGTTACAATTTCTTTTCGGAACAACTTTTTCTCGGAAATTAAAAAGCTATTATTTCTTCTGTGGCATGCAACAGGATTTTAGAAGACGAACAATAAAAAAAAATATGAAAATATTAATTGTAATTAAAGGTTCCCGCACACTAATCATATGAATAAAGTGATTTTGGTCAAATTGGCTAAAATTATGATATTTTGTAGATTATAAGATGTTGAAAAAGTTTTCTTAGGCAAAATCGTAAAAAATTTTGTTACAACATCATTTTAAAGTTACTATTTTGAGTTGCTGATTGGAGTGACAAATATTTTTATTTACTAAACTATTCATTTTTTGATGATTGTATCTTAATACTTTTAGGTACAGAATCATGAAATAAACCAACTGATTTAGATAGAGAAAACATATTTAGTAAACTTGTATAAAAAAATTTGTGTGAAATTTGAATAATGTATAAAATATATTTTTTTTAATATATTTAAAATATTCTTAAATATATAAATCTATTACAAATTGCTTAACTTTTCAAGTCATTTTTTCTATATGATTAGTACGGGGTTCTTTTTTAATAATACTATTTAAAATTGTAATAAAAAATAAAACACAATTCGAACAATCATTTTTATTGAGTTAATCTATTTACTCCATTTACAGTGTACCTAAATATCACACTTGACTCGTTTATATGTGTCAAAAGCTTCAGAAAAAAAACCTGCTGAGACTATAAAAATTACGTTACACGACAATACAATATACACGTGGCGGATTTGCTGACACACGGATTGCGACTTGCATCCGTCTGTATGTCCAATGTCCATCCCTTCGCGGTTCTCTCGCCTGGTTGTTCGTCCTTTACAACAAATGGAAGTCAAGCAGCTCCATTTCCGTCTATGCTTTCAGGCATTTTCGTCGCTTCGTCACACGAAACGCTCGGTGTCATTTTCATCGCACGCTCAGTGAACTTGGGAATCTTTCTAATGTTACGCTATACGATCTAATATTCGGGACTCTGACAGTTCGTTTCCAAGTTTCGGTTAATTAATGATGCAAAGAAAGGGAGAAGGAAATACAATAGAGAAAAAGGGAAAAGGATGACCGTGAGAGGAGAAATTGTACTCCGCTTGGAAGACAGTGTCTTCTAAAATGGGCTAAGCGAGAACGTTTGATGGAGGATATGGGAACATTCTATTCTCTGGAAGAAGAAACCATGTGAAATCACGGCATCTATAGTCCCGGATGCAGGATCGAACGAATTATTTGTAGTCACGAAGGATCGTACGTTCTTTCCGTTAAATTTCCTGGTGCGGAACGTTCCATAAAATTGGAATAGTCAAAATACAATCTTTCGTACTCTGAGCCAGAATCGGAACTGACATGGTCTACTGTTATTCAATGTCTGATTATAGGTATATTAGGTTTCTGTACAAAATATATTCATATTTATCAAATTAAATAACACTCACTACTACTTGGAAAATAGCAAACTCATTTCGTTAATTATTAGAGCGATATTAAATACATGATATATAAAATAATTTCGGTTGCGCTGTTAAAAGATCGTCCAAGGAAGATTGGACGCTTCAATTGCTATAACCGATCGATGGAAAGTTACACGTATTTCTAGAAGAGCAACACGTGTTTACGCGGAATATTTTTGCCACGTAAATGGTTTCCCGACTTCCTATGTACTGAAAATCCACACCATTCTGTTCGTTACATTCGCAACGTTTTTCGCAACTCGCCCAGCGGTGCTTTTGAAAGGAACTGTTTGCAATCACTTGAAATCCTGTAAACAGGACCCGCGTATGTCTGCGTTCACTTTTCGATTGCTTTCAGATAAAAATCGTTTTTGCATTCTTTAATGTTAGCGACTGTCATAACACCATGTGTCTACTTAGCAGTAAAATGTTCAACTTTTCAAATCAATCGATTCGAATTATTTTACTCACTTTAGTAATATTTTTCCATTTATAAAATTGATAGCAGAAAAATGAAGGGAACATGCGTTTATAATCGTATTTCTGCCAAGAAACTTATCTAAAATCAATTTTAAGACTTGATACGATTCACTAAATGTATTGAAAGTCAATCATTTTCAACATTTAATAATTATGATGTATTTGTATTTCTAATTATAATATTTCTTGATCAATTGATTCAAACTTCTCAGTAACTTCAATATATTTTTTCGCTTATAATAAATATAAAGTATGTACAAGATAAATGAAGGGATCGCGTTTATAATCGCGTTTCTACTACGAAGCTCATGTAATCAGTTTTGAGACGTAATATGATTCAATAAATGAATCTTGAGAATCAATCATTATTAATATTTAATAATCGTGATGTCTAGTCGTAAGAAACATTAAATATTAAATATTAATTTTAGATATTATACAAGATTTAATACTATTGTAGAATCTCTCAAAGAGGTTCTCTACGTCAACTATCACGCTTTACTGATATTTACTATCTCAATCTATCTTACTCCAAACCTTTTTAACAAGTATTGAAAGCAATCTATTCTTTGCCATCTACTCTTCTTATTCCGCTTTGTAAACTTTTAATATTTTTCATACATTTTTATATTTAACTATGATATATATTTCGGCGAAAACTTTACACATTAATTTTAAAAAGATATATTTGGATCGCATGTTACTCTTTTAATCATTTTGTTAAGAATCTCAAGCTAAGTTTCACACAAATAATTATTTGACTTCTAATTAGTAGACTTCTGAGTAGTCCCACAATCAGCTATTCTCTAAGCAAAGATGGCTATTGAACCATTTGCATCTCGAATTACGAGCTCCATTTTAACCTAATGTATGCTCTTAAGACGAGACAATATTCAAGAAACGAATATAAGAATACAAATATATAATTAATATTTTTCTCTTCTATCTCATCCTGACGTACAAACTTCCGCAACGCAAGAAAAACGAAAAAGATTAATGATTCTCGGTAAAATATTTTTTTTCTTTGATTATGGTTTGCCGATGAGAAACTGTATTCGCAAAAAATTGAATATTTAAGATGAATGCTGACTCTATCATCTCATCCGTTCTCGAACATTGACGCGACTTCTAGTTGCCTCTGCTTCCGAACGTTATTTCGCTATGACCTAGGCAAATAAGAACGAATTGCCTCGTCGGGAAAACCAAATTTCCATTGGAAAAGAATATAATTGAGCGTGTCGCATCCATCTCTCTTTTCATAACGACGTTTAGCGAACGCGATCTGTTCTTCAGTTTATACAGGAACTGTATTTAGTTTACACGAAATTGATAATTCAATACTCTCATGTGTGGTTTCGAGATTTGGCCTCTCTAAATTTGTTCTTCCTAGATTTTGCTTCGATAAAATTTAAAATTAAATACTTTTTTGTACAAATATAGCGATAAATGCAAATGATGGTCTTAAATATTATTAAATAACGTACTTCTTTCAATAAAAATATCACGAAACATTTTTTAGTTGCATCAGAAAAAGTTTTTACGAATTTTGCCGTAAGGGAAAAGAAATGAGCAAATAGATAACGAAAAAACTCTCTCTCTCTTGAACTAATTTTAGGTAAACTTAACTTTAACTTTAGTTGACCTGAAACGCAATTGTTACAATGTCTAAATATTAAAAATTCTGGAAAATGCGACGTTAATTAAATGTTGATGTATAAAAAAGTAATTTTCAACAAATTTGAGAATTTGATTGTTTAATATAAATAATATTAATTGATAAAAAAAATATTTCTTTAAAAATTCTATTTTAATCATATTTGCGTTTGTGGCTTTCATTTTCTCAATGCTAATTTGTTCTTTCGTGTTTTTTATCATCACATCGAAACCACCATCCATTAAAGTGATTAGTTGTATCTCTCAACATTTAATATAAAACTCCATTATTTATAGTTAGGATAACTGACAATGTGATATACAACTGGATATACATACCTATTATACAACTTGATGAATTTTTATAAAAATAAAAGTGTCCTTTCGGAAGTTTATCATCGTGTATAATCTTGTTTAAAATATCTCGGGAATTACTTTGTACTCAAATTGCTATTATATCAAAGAGACGTGATACTCCCTTTATAAAGGAAAGCGATTCTTTATTTTTCTCTGCCATAACAAGTAGATATCGCTTGAATATGGAAGTTGGTAAAAAATTTGAATTAAGTACCGATGAAATGCTATAATAAAAAACGAATTGGTTTATAAGAGCTTTTCGTGAAAATTGTTCCCAGAATTTTAACAAATCTGTTATTTTATTCAAAATTCAAATTGTAAAAATTGACGGAGCATGGCAGAAAGATTTATCTCTCAGATGTCGATTTTTCATAAACTGCGAGATGGAGCCTACATCTCTGAAACATCACAATACGCAGAGAAAAGTGCTTCGTTCGCATTGAATTTACAAGTGTATGAAAATGTAAAATGTAGAAGAAAGATCGGTGCGACGAATCCACTTTCGCATTCAACAATAGGATACTTAATTCAAATATGTGTTTTGCGAAATATTCTTGGATATTCTTTTAGAAATGCTCTTACTGAAATACCGATAAAAAAATATTTAAATATATACGTACAAATACTGTTCATAACTTAATTTTTAAATAAAAAATTTGATTAAATTTGATTAACTATTTCTTCCTTCGCGTACACAAAGAAAAAAATTATTCTTAAATCAATCATAAAATATCCGATATATAAGCAAAAATATTGTAATCTTGCTTCAAAAATATTAGTCTTGATTTGATTGAATTTGTTTTGATGCAAGTATTACTTTACACTCAAGACTTGCTTAATCAAAAATCTTATATTAATATAAATTCAAATCAAGATTAATATTTTTGAAGCAAGGTTACAATATTTTTGTAAATAACTAAAATCTTTAAAGCAAGATTATAATATTTTTGCTTATTACGAGTGTATTACTTGTATTATGATTGATTTAAGAATAGTCTTTTTTTTTTTGGATATCTTTTTGCTGAAAGATCTCAAATTTTGATACAGATTTAAAAATAATTTTGTTGGACAACTAAAATAATTATGCTGGAAACTAAAACATGATGCTGCAAAAAAGTTTGATATTGTAGCAACCAGTTTGAGTTTCCATCAAAATATTTTTGATGGATCAGAATTACTTTTAGATTTGTAGCAACACTTTAGATTCTTCAGCAAAACTATTCTTTCCGTTATTTATGCTTCCAACATTATTTAATACAAATATCAGCGTAATAAGCTCTAACAACTACCGAGAACAGATACCAAGTGCATTTAACCGTCTATCTACAGTTATGTAATCAATTCATCCAATGGTTGCAGTCGCATATATCGTGCAGATCGTCCGACGTCTTATCGGACCCACAACGAGGCGATAAACGATCGACGAAGGCATTAGGTGTTCGCAGTACAGCGGAAAATGATATTCTTGGTACGTAGAGCAAGTTTACTGAATGATAAACTGTTCGGGGAATTCCGCTGTTTCGCCACTGGGATTCGATGCAAACAGGCAATCCGAGCTAATTTCAAACTAGATATAGTGAATTCGAAATAATCTGAACGGAACTATTATGACACAATTTTGCCATTATTCTTCTAACTATCTTAGTACGTATTGTATTGATATTTTTTTCTCTATCGAGTATCGTTAAATAGGCTAGTAATTTAAAGATATGCAAGTTGATAGATAATGGCAATTCAGAACTTTCCCAAAGTTTTAATTTTACAATTATATATTTTATTATTAGGTGTTGGAATTAATTCGTAGCGTTTTTTAATGAAAGAATGTTATTTATTTCACATGAGCATTAAAAAATACATTAATGAAAGTACTTCCCATCACTTGTAAAACGCTACGAATTAATTCCAACACCTAATAATATTTTTATGTTATATTTTTTATTGATGTTTTATCATGTTATAGTTAAATTTATATCAGTTATATATTTTTATGAGATAGAAGAACATAAAAATAATATAATTATAATTTTTTAATTACAATAATAATAATAATTTCTGGCCACCTGGGCAAAAATTTTTATTTTCTTTCTCCAGAATAAAATTAAAAAAAAAACCTGAGGTGTACTATGGCCACCTCACTTAAAGGTCCTTGAAAGGAGATTTTAATTTAATGACGAACACACGTGGCTGTATATACAAATTGTATAGCTCTGCCAGATTTTTAATTAATAAGTAAATTTTTTTTTGCTCTTTCATGTCGTAGGGAACGCGTTTTATATTAAATTCTGCACAATAATGATATTTTCATACGCGTCGCATTACAATAATGCATCTCTGCAAATTTTAAAGCTTCGAATGCGTGCGTGTGGAATAACTGCTTAATCCACAGATAAAATTCAAACGCAAGCAAACATACGATTTACATCCGAGGTATTTCCAACTCGTTGGATTGCCGAATAATTCGACGTATTTTGTGCCATCTGACAACGTTATGAATAATCGCTCCATCATCGGTTCGTTGTGTAAGGATTAGGACACATGCAGTGCGCCACCGGAAGGGCCACCGGAAGTGTAAAATCCAGCAAATTGAACTCCTGCAAGTTCAAAAGCGACACAAAGGATGTATTATTTCATGAATCGTCTTCTGTTATCCTTACTGTGTCTTCTCCTAAAGAGGTTAATCGCTTTATATGGTCAGGAGCAAAACAGAAACGTTAAAGTCGATCGATCTCCTTCCTCAGTCCAATACGACGTGTCCAAGACTACGAAGAGAGAATTCTGAAGAATTCGTTCTCATGTAATTGCACTTAACATATTTTAGCTGCCTCGTAAGATTTAGAAATGCCAGCGAATCCAATTAAGGGAACCGGACGACAGATCCTTCCACTGCCTCGAACATCGCCCGTAATCGAAAGTGGACTGTAAATGCCGGGACAGAATCGATACCATCGATAACTCTCGCTAACGAAATCCTAGATGATCTGAAAGCAATACATATACTTAGCACGAAGCATAGTTTAAGGATGCAATTTAATCGATACAGATAAACATCTAATGGCACTTATCTGAAAAAGACCACTAAGATCTCGTGGCGATTAAATAGATTCGATAATTAATTTCTCAAACGAAAGATATCGCGAGTACGTGCTGCTCTTTTACACATTAATCGTGAGAATTTTATCTTTTGGAATTTCTACTTAATCTCGATTTATTTCGGAAACTGCATTTTACTGGAAAAAAGCCAATAACGCGGCAACAAGACGAGGTTTTATATGCTACTATAAGCCACGCGCTTTTCTATTCTCGTTGGTATCACTTAGCTTATTATTATATGTTGATCAAAAAATAAGCTCTAATTGCAATTCATAATCTTATTAATGAGAATTAAGCGAGTGCAATTTTGTTGATAGTACAATATGTCATGATGTGTGCCATAACGTCACTGGAAAAGCATTGGTTTTTCTGAAAATGATGTGAGAATTGCGTTTCATGTCAAGAAAGTTATTTATTTGAATAAATTCACGCTTGAGGTTTGCCTTAATTTGCATACACAATTACATTTTGCATTCTAAACCAAATACGAGCTTTGTAGATAGAAAATTTCAATTTAAATGTTGGCGGGTCGCAGAAAATTGTTGCGTAAATGTTGTATTACAGTTGTTTCAGCATTATATTATGTAATCTGCGTTATACATTTTTATTTCCTAGAAAAAAATGAAATTTATTTTGTTCTGTTTCTCACAGTCTTTGTCTTATTTTGAACTCCTTCAAAACGCAAAACTTAGCTACGCTTTACAAATTAATACTCCTTTCAGGATATTAATTGCTTGAGAAGTAACATATTTCAACTCTGAAAGGGTAAAACGCCTTTATATTTCGGCACGTCGGCGGTTTCGTTTACTCATTAAACAGGAACTGCAACCTCGAAGATCCAGCGAACTTTTCAAGAACAATCGATGGGAAATCCGTTGTTTGTCGCTCGGAGTCAATTCAAAACTTCAATTGTGGAAAGTATGACTGCGGGAATAAAATGACGGGGAGGGAACATTCCAGCTTCCATGGCTCATTTCTGAGAGATTAGACGAATGCATCTCCGGCATAAAGCTGCGGAGTATCTTTATTCTTGCTGCGAGTAAATTATTGACAGAATAAAGTAGGCGAAACTTGCAGCGAAACACCGTCGCGTTCTTATCATCCTTCAAACTCTGAACGAGGTTTATGAAACTCGAAGGACGGTACCATGCGTACATAACTATCGTCAAAGTCGTGCGTATCAAATAAATATATTGGATGTCAAAGCTATATCTTGCTACATAAGTTCAACATTTATAAAGGCTATGTACAAATTTTAATCGTAATCATAAGACCATAAGCAAATCGGCCAATCACAGTCGAAACGCAAGATCGCAATTTTAATTGTGATTGATCGATTTACTTGAGACCTTACGATTATGACTAAAATTTTTGTATGTACGGCCTTAACTAAGAAGATTTGATAGTTTAGCAAAGAAATTATATCTAACAATTATCAATAAAAATCGTTAATATAATAAGTTTTCTTTATTACAGCATTAATATTACGCATCATCTTAACTAACATATTTTAATTAAAAATTTTGAGATTTCTAGATAGTGGATTTTCATAGAAAGTTATTTCTGCTGTAAATTTATTGTACAATTACAATAAATATGACTACTTATAATCGCTAATTTTATTTAGAATTGTATAACTTTGTTATTTTAACTAGAAGACTGTCTGTCCATATATTGGCTATTATAGATGTGAGCGTCCTGAGGAGAGGTAGGAGACAAAAAAGAGGATTTGTCCCTTTTCGGGTGACAATTATCCTAATACAATTTTTTTTCTTGATTTAAACCTTAAGTTTGTTCTTTATTCTTGCACTGAATTGGTACACATGGTGCAATAAGTTGAAATGAAACATATAACGAATTCGATTGGACTGGTACGCATTAAAGCTATCGTACACAAAATAACGTAAAGATATGTTTATAAATAAATATAGAAATTAATTAAATAAATCGTGAAATACATTTTATTGTACTATTAGGTAAAATATGTACTTTATAATTTGAAATACTTGCATTTCATTTTTATGTTCAAATTAAATCAGTATACAACGGCTTTAACATGCACTAGTGTTCACTGAGTGCTTCCAATTGAATTCGCTAATACATTTGATTCGCTCCAACTTATTGTACTATGTGCAGTTCAGACAGGAATAAAGAACAGTCCTTGAGTCATGATAAGAAAGCTTTTAATATGAAAAGGTGTATACATTAGTATAATTTGGTATATCTATATATTATAATTCTTGAAATAATAATAATAAAGTTTATGTGTGTAACACACACACACACACACACACACACACACACACACACAAAACATATGTATGTAAATATAAATGGGTAAAAAGAGTATAAAGACGTTATCATCATTATTATTAATTAATAGATTAATAGATAATATAATTAAGAATGAATATAAATTCAAAATTAATATAAATTTATAAACTATCAGAATAAAAGAACCAATTAGACTATTGTTAATTGCTAAAATTATTATTCAAAATCAATACATCGAAATTACAAACGACGTTTCCTAATAACGACTCTAAATGTAGACTTCATCAGTAAAATTCATATTTGTCTTAAATTCTTTTTAATCTCGCTGTCAATCAAGTGTATATATTACTTCTATTTTATCTATAAATTATTACAATAATCTGTGAGTTATTACAATAATCTTTGAGCTTATTTTTTGATCAACAGAGGAATCATTTGATTTCATTGTCAACGTGATAACTTAACAACGTGATTAACTATCAACATTCTTTCATGGGATTCTTGATTAGATTCTCTCACAATCGTATACAATATACTTAGATTCCTCTCACAATCATATACATTATACTTATTTGGTGATTGTGAGAGGATTCTAAGTATGTCAAGGATCCCATCATAGAATGTTGATAGTTGATATCACGTTGGCAATGAAATCAAATGATTTCTTTATTGCCAAATCTATCGGAAAATAATAAACACTGAAGACAGATCAATGTAATAATTTATAAACAAAAAAAAATATATATATATACGGATATATACGGAGTAAGGAAGAATAACTTATGTTTTATTATATTATATAATACATACATTTGACCTACAGCGAGATTTTATATGTATATATATATACACACATATATATATATATATATCCATTTTTGTCTATTTTATATATATATATATATATATATATATATATATATAAAGAATTTAAGACAAATATTAATTTTATCGATGAAGATATCCAGGTTCAAAACGTCGTCTGTAATTGTAATTTAGATGTATTGATTTTGAATAATAATTTTAGCGATTAATAACAGTCTAATTCGCTCGTTTAGTCTCATAGTTTATTATTATATTAATTTTGAAATTATTATTTCAAAATTTGTGTCCCTCCTAGGAAAATTCTACGGAGATTTTCCCTATATTTGATTGTGTTAGTAGTTCCTACGACTTAAGATTCCACGATCATCTATGATTTCTATGTAAACGAGTCTAAAGTTTATCTAAAAGTTTATCCAAAAAATAGGTTAGATTCTATATAATTTGTTTCTGTTACTAATAATTGGTTGATATAGCAGACTAGTAGCAATTACAACAAACCAATTTGTTGTCACATATTTATAGATCACTTGTTAAAGGTGCTGATTGTTAAATTAACAAAATTCTTTCTCTCAGTGAAAAGAATACGATCTATTATTTTTTTATCAGATTTTCCTCCACGGTGACCTGCAAACCTAAACCATTTCGATTGCCGTTTCAGAACTTTCATAGGGGTCACTTCTCATTACGTGAATAACTGTGCTGAGACAAACTTAATCGCAGTGAGATTAAGAGGAAAGCTTTCAGGGCAGCTGTGGTAATTGAGGAGTTCTCCTCAATCGTGACATTTAAGAAGTTATTCCTTTGAATACGAAAATATGGGGCAAGCTTTTATCGAATAGGAAATGATGTACATCTCTAATTCAGCTTCGTTCATTCCATCTGCTCCTGGGCATTGATTAAGAAATTGGCTCATTAATTAAAGAGAAAATGACAAAGAGGATTCAAGTTTTAATAGTTTCTAATATCATAAAAGCGTACAACAAATTGAAATTCTTATAATAGGGTAATTAATATTTTATGCAGACCCTCGTTATTTTGAACGGTTAATATCTAAATTGTTGGGGAATGATTATTATATATAACTCTATAAATTATTAATTATACTATATTACTGTTTAAAATCGTAGCCCAAAATTAATCACGTCAATAATTCATCCTCTCGCTAGAATACAAATTCTCTTTGGAATATGATATCCAGTATCTCAATTCTTAACGACAATTCCATATCGTTATGTTATAGTTTTTTTTTTTGCACAGCATTTTTATTATAATATTTGCGCAACGGCAATATAACGATATTGAACTGTTAAGAGTTGCAGAATCGAGATGCCAGTCTCGAAGCTACAAAGGTGCAAAAAGATCCACTTGAACGAAAGAAACTTTCTTGTATGAAGAGCGACGCATGTGTTACCAAATGTTCGAGTGTCGTAATGTCTGACGGCGGCATCCACGCTCCGCTGAGCGAGATTAAAGAAAGGATCTTGGATCTACACGGATCTTTTGCGCCCTCCGGGGATCCGAGACAAAGGGGAAGGGATTCCTCTCGTGTACTCAAGCGTAGGGTCGTAGGAAGCACGAGCGGCTGCGCGTTAGCCGATACCGCCGCTAAAACTCCTCCTGGCAGACAAGGGTTGGCGAATATATTGGCGGGGTAACAGTGCGCGGACCGCCACCACGCGACGCGGTTGCTCCTTCGCGGTGTATCGCTCTGAGCAAGAGCGATACTGAGAGACCACCCGTCAAGCATACGCGAGCACCCTTAGAAGCTTGCACCACGAGCAAGTGATTGCATCGTGCAAAAAAAAAAATCGAACGTCATATCACAGCGTCATCGTGCTTGCTCGCTGTCTCAGTTGAAAGATAGAAAGGGAAAAAGAAAAAAAAAGGCAATAAATATAGTTAGCAATTTAGACGAAAGCACACGCGTCATGTTTGAAATAAGCCCCAGAGACACGATGCGTCGTTTCATTAATTTACCCGCCAAATTGAACGCGGGGAATTTCGGCTCTGTCCTAACTTTCCCGAAAATAATATTGCCAGTGCAGTGCGAGTCACTTCACCGGGACTGAAAACGATTGTTGCTCCATTTGAAAATTTAACAGCTGCGAAGAATAACGCGATCCGCAAACCCGAGACTATTGAGGACTCGTAAAAGATTTGTTTTTTGATTCAGCATTGTTCGAAATTCTGATATGTGAAAGATATATGTTCAAGCATTTATCTGATATCGACTATGAGAGTCCAACTGTTGATTATGTTGTTTTAATTATTTGACACTATCTTGATACTCGCAAGTGCTTCAAAAATATTTAATTACAACGGTACTAGCCGATCAGTGTCGAGATAATCCTAAAATACAATCGTTACCGTGGAATAATCAGAGAGGGCGATCCTGTGGGATCAAAGGGCGGCAGCTCCCTTGGACGCCCTATCCAGTGCGTAAATTGCATGTGTCGTGCGATACACAAATTGGACGCGCCATGATGAATAGTTTCAGTGACACTTCCCCGAAACAATCGAGTGGACATTGAGATTAATCGCGAGAAGTATCTGGACCGCCGAATGCTAATCCTTGTTGAATGTTAAAAACGACGCCCAGCCAAACTCAAAAGAGGTAACGGAATAATCGGAAGAGATCCCGCCTGCGAAAGTTAGCAAAGAGACCACGCCAGAATCAATTTCTGGTGAAACCGTGCGCGAGAGAAATGTGGCCAGGAGAGGAATGCCACACAACTTTACGGTAATTCGCGTGCTTATCCGCTTTGCTTTACCTTTTCAGTCACGCACCTTAAAGCGGCCAGAATGTCGACTTCAACAACTCTAGAGACTCACGATTTATCTGTCGTAGCACGCAATAAATAACTGGTATTTAACGCGTTCCTTTTTGTCTCTGGAATCCGTTTATCGAAGGCACTTTTCAACGGGTACCGACAGATATTTTCCGACGACAATGCGTGCACTTTGTTTAATGATCAATGGATTGCAGTTTATATATATATATAGAGCTGCCTGATGGCAGTTGCAGATTTATATTGTAGTTTCAATTAGCAGATTGTTTATATTAATATTTTACAGAATGTATTTCAACGCGACGTAAATAAATAATAATTATAATTACAGATGAAGAAATTACTTGAAAAATAATTGAATTTATAAGCATAACAGTACAGTCTTGTCGGCAAAGGGAATATGTTTTAATTTAATGAAACTTTCAAATAAATTTACATAACTTTCTTAGTTCATTCATAATAACGCGGACTCACTGACATGATCTTCATGTAATATTTATTAAAATATGCACGGAAAAAAAGAATTATTTAAAATTTATTTGAAAATTTTTTTTTAATTAAAAAATTTAGGTAGATACACGGACTTAAAAATAATTTTGTTGGATCATCAAAATACGTAAAAAACTTAAATATAATGAATAATGCTGCAAAAAGTTTTAAGCAACTAGCTTGAGTATCCTATATAACTATTTTGTCCAACTTAATTTCAGATTTATATATAGACAAATTTTTAGAAATTTCAACAAAACCATTCTTTCCAAGATCCTATATCTTACAGAACCACTTACTCGCTTGCAATCATTTTCCTTTTAACTCCGCTGACTTGTCTTTCACAGAAAATTAAAACTGTCAACGAACTTGAGGACCATACGCTCTTCTCAGATTTTCCTTATATTTCAGTGCTTCATGTGTGAGAAAACGCACGCTTCACCTGAAGCTTCCTCTGGTATGATCCGTCGACATTGAGAAACTCAATATCTTTCAGTATTTTGAAGCAAACCATGCTAAAAACTTCGTCGCTCATGTAGCATGCGAGATATCCAACTGAAATCCAATTGTTTTCATGGATTTCTCGATAGCAGTATTTGCCGCGGATATTTTCCCATTTTCTTGAAAGAGGATCGATATCGCATGTCAAGTATCATTAGTACGTAAAATACATCTATCGATTATTTCGCTTCTCATAGATAACGATTTAATTAATAGTGCACTAAGATGTCAATGTATTCAAAGTTGCAGATTGGATAGGTGCGCGATAAACTTCTTAGCGCCACTTGCAACCTTCGACGTATAAATTCAAAATAATTCTGCTAATCCAAATTTAAATGACTTATAAGCGTACATTGAAACAGATGTCGATTAGCTCGTAAAATAGCATTATACGACGACAAGGAATCGAGAAGCGAAACTGTTTCAACTTGTAATCCACGCTTATCTGACCAACTTTAATGAAACCATTCCGTAGAATCTCAAATTTAATCTTAACTACGTCGGATTTGTTTATTTCTATAAGTTGTTTCATTGGAAAACACTACATTTATGTTTATCAAGAAGTTTAGAGAACATATCAATTTATCAAAACATTTCCGCATTAAGCATTACTTCAATTGAAATAATAAAATGGACTGACAATGTTATTAAAAGATACAATTTATATACAATAAAATATTTTATTTGTAAAATCAGCCAATTGGTTAAAAACAATTTATAAGAATATATTGTAAATTGAAGATGTAGTCGATATATATTATAAAAATTACGTTTTGTATAAGCTACAGACAAAATGGAATCTTCTCTAGATTTTTTTTACCTTCAATCAGCCATTAACAAAAACTGCTTAACAAAAAATAATGTTCTGAAAAGTTTTTTACAATCGTTAAAGAGAAAGAGTTTTTCTCTGTAGATTATTTAAAGGTTATAGATTATTTAAAGGTCTGGATCTATTCAGTCCTCTAAGTTTCTCATGAAGCTTCTTTGTATCTTCTTCTCCTTTTAGTTGTTTGCTTATCTCCATTATGTATTGCTCTCGGAAAATTTTATTATAAGAAAAACATGATTTTTACGAATAACAATAACAAAAAATTAATGTAAGTGTACATATGTATTCGTATATTTTGATACACGCACTGAAAGAGCAATTTTGTTGAAGAATTTAAAAATGTGGATAGGTACAGATCTGAAAATAATTTCGTTAAATTATCAAAATAATTTTGCAGGAATTTTAAGCATGATGAACAATGCAAAATATTTTGATATTCTAGCAACCAATTTTGTCGTTCTACTTAATTGTTTTCATAGTTCAGCAAAATTAATTTTCAAATCTGTGTCTAACTAAATTTTTAGATTTTTTAGCAAAATTGCTCTTTCAGTGCATGTAACTGTGTATTGAAATACACGGATATACATGTGTTTTGTGAAATAATAATAAGTAAATTATTATTATTATTACAATAACAAGGCAATAGAAGTCGTCGCAAGAAATAATTGTGCAAGTGTCACGTGTTCATAAATTACATTAAAAAATTATATTTCTAAAATACATTGAACATTGCATTAAAAATCTGTATGTTTCGGCTCATATTTGAGTCATCTTTAACAGAAAAAGTTAATAATGGGAACGAATTATTGTGCCATCAAGTGGATCTCGATTAATCTACTCGAATTCTATCAATGTTATAATGATAAAAAGATATTATTGTGCTGTTTACTTTCATAATAAAGTCTGCGGTGAGGTAAGATTCTTCCTCAACATTAATCAATGTTGACCATTGTAATTACAAGGTTGAGTGCTAATGGAAAGCTTCCATCTAATTATAAGATATTTTTCATATATTGTAACTAAAAATAACAAAATTCGAAACTATCTAATTAATTTATCTCACAACGACGAAATAAAAAAATGCAAATTAATATTAAACGTCCAAGTCAATAATGATGTTCAATCGGTCAATAATTTAAGATTATAAGAAATCAAAAATTATAATATAAACGTGTTAATTTATTAGATGTATAGAACGACTATGTAGTTGTTACAGTGATATTAAAGCCAAAAAGAAAACAATAACTGTGTTTACAATTTATTGAATAGTCATATCTTTATGTAGCTATATTATTTAAGCCCTCTGTGACTGTTTGCATATTCAAACCATTTGATTGGACATTTATTTCAATACTCTCGTATTCATATACAATATTAAAAATTACAGAGATTAAAACACAGATATATTAATTACATGGTATATATGTATACACGTGTATCTTCAATACACGTTCAAAATCATAATTTCTAAAAACAACATTATAATAGCTAATACAATTACTAGAACAAATATAGAAGTATAGAAAAATAGGCTCGTGTATTGTCATTAGAACAAATTGAATATCATTGACAAATTGGATGAAATAATATTTTATTAACGTACGGAAAGTATAAAAAATTTGACCTTACACTAAGATACTTGTATATACTAGACAATCTCTTAATTATTAAATACCTAATATAGTGTAATAAATATTCAATTTTATTGCCTGTTTGATTGATCTAGTTTATTACAGTAAGTTTTCAATGCAAGTAGATGTTCGAGAAGCCGATATATTCACGCCCTACACATAATTTCGGAGAAATTCCTTTAGTAACTCTCTGGATACCAGAAATAGCAAACTCTCACCATAATCATTTATTTATTAAATTTTTATTTAAGTCTCTCCAAGAATTTTCAGATTTGATAGTCGTATTATAAATAAAAAAAAATAATTACGATTTGTAATTTGAGTTTGCGCCAATATAATTTTTCGCAAATTTTTAATGGTAATAATTTAAAAATGATTTGCTAAATAATTTGTAAGTGCGCAATAATATCTGCGAGCATTTCCGACTTCATGTCACGGACACCATCAGGCATCTGTGACATTTCTTGATCAAACACACCTCACATATCCCCGACTTCCGGTATGGATGACATATAGGAGAAATACCGGAACTATCTGTCCTATAACACATCACTCACCGTCTCTCTATTCGAATTGAATCCACCACCCACCCTTTACTGAGACATACGTAGGACGCACGACCGCAATTTACGGTAGGTCAGGTTCGACAGATATCTACTCCTCTGTGAGACTCCGCATCTTCCGTTCTTATGTCAATGGATAAGTTCTAGAAGTATCGGCGCCATCCTTCGCAGAAAAACATTGAAATAAAAGCAGTTGTATTATAGTAAGCAAGATAATATTCTTGGTCGACAGAATAAATAATGACACAGCCTAGAATTGTATTGCCTCATAAATATAAAATGATTAATAAGATCGAGAAAAAAGGAAAAAAAAGATTATTGAACATGATTAATAGTACACGACTAAATGAAACTGTATTGGTTGTAGCAGAGAGTATTAAAATAAATTAATGTATACAATTTAAAAAGTGAATAGACATGATTGAGGCACTTACTATCGCTACATCTCGATATAGATTGTCCTAAATAATTGTTCTAAATTGTATAAGCTTCAATCTCTTCTTACAATTACTTAGAATATTGTAGAATCTTCTTAGGTGTGTTTAACTTTTTATTAAGAAACTTTTTATTTGGAATTAGAGGAAAGAATAAAAAAGACTCATACGATCTGTAAGTTAATAGCTGATTGCAAGCAAAAAAATGTATTGTACAATATTTACAGAAGAAATATACTCTTCTTTATCGATATTTCCGACGTTAATACTTTTCAACCATTTATCATTCTTTTTGTTAGCTGTCACCGGTTCATATTAACTCCATTTGAAATCTGACAATCATCTGAAATGTACAGTATATGTGTCGAGCTTTTAGGTATTTCATATATATTTATATGTCACGTACGGTATTATGTAATTGTAATGGAAATCTAATGAAAACGATATGATAGATTGGACATTGTTAGAGAGAGAGAGAGAGAGAGAGAGAGAGAGAGAGAGAGATCAATTTTTATTTGAATATAATTTAATTTAATTTTCATTTATACCTTTTAAGATCATATTTATAAAAAATTTATTTTTTTTATAAAAATAAATAAGTAAAAATTGCAAAAGCAACAGATTGCCAGAGGTATAATATTAATATGCGTAGAATTAATTACATTTGTTCTGTTATTTTTGCTTGTTGTACGTCGTCGAGTTGTGTAATGTGTATTTAAAACATTTAAGCGAGGTCAACAATTTCATTGCCCGAGTGAAAAGTTAGTCAGCCCGTTAAACTACCTTTTACAATTCTCGTATCGCGGTTGTTTCCACATTGCACCAGTATTAAGCAGATTACGCGACGAAGTTTTTCAAAGGACAAATGTACGTTTTACTAAATGAGCAGTTCACTTTTTCGACGACAAACGTCATTCGCAAAATCTCGTAATTCCGGTTCAAGACGAAAAAAAAAGTAACTTGACAAAATTACAAGACGTAAAATGAGATTCGTGCTAACATGCTATAACTCCCGAACTCCTTTTCCGTCTCTTCAAAAGAAGGCAGGGTCGACAGCCGCCGAGCTTCACGAAACATTTCGTGTACCTTCATAACAGAGTTTGGAGTTAACAGCGTTACTAGCGCACGATACTACCGTGTAATTACATTATGTCTTAATGGATCTTTCGACTGCGACAAAGGGGCGATAAATGCCGCTGGACACTTACCTGCGAGCATCGACTTATCTTAATTGTAAAAGATGTCGAACCGCCTTCTTGCGGTTCGTATTTGTACAATAAGGCCAGGTATATTTCTAGATTTGTCACATCATTGTTACATTTGTTACGAATTTTATAACTTTTTACACCTCCATCTTGACCGCGCGTAATACCGACGTAGATAAAACACGCTCAGCCCGAAGACTTTTCTAATCTCGTTTGAGACCCCATTACCTGTCGATGGAAATCAAATTACTGCGTCAGCTTAGTCCGATAGTTTTTCTTTTGCAATTTTTCTCATGGCATATTTTCAAATACACTTCGATATTGTTAGATATTCCGCGCATTCTATTGTTCGCAAAAATGAATATTGACTTCTTATTTAATTACACGTCAGATATTATGAATTCGTTATAAATAATACTATAACTTAATAATAGCTTTAATAATAACTGATATTTTTATGAACCTCAATATGCTTAACGTAAATAAATTTTATTCCTGCATTCTGAAAAATAAAATACAAGAATATATGTTAATATATGTTAAGTTTAAATCTACATATTACAACTCGTTTCGTACACAACTATAAGATCCGTGTAAAAAGAAATGAGATTAACGAGCTCTGATACGGGGTAAGCTTTAAATTCTTAGCGTAATTAAAGGGAAGCCCCAAAGTGGCTCGTAAATGTAATACAGTGTCGCAGTTATATTTTCTGGGACGTAATACCTCCATCTGAATTTGTGCTTGCTTGCCAATTTAATGAAATTATTTCATTCCTGTAAGCCTATTATATTTGGAATTGAGAACGTCGAATCTTCCAAGTGTAAAATCACCCCGGCGTAATATCGGGTTAACCGGTCGAGAATTTACGTATGAATATTTCCGTTAGCAAATTACTTTATTTTCCAATTACACAGACAAGCTTTATTACGATCACTATAATATTCCGATAATTATTATAAATTATAATTAGGGCGTATTACATTATATACCCGCGTAATATTCCTTTGTTACAAAAACAAGTATTAGGTAAGAGTTTTGCGAATACAGATTGAATATAAAATATTTTTGCAAAAAAAAACAACAAAACTTTTCTTTGCGCGAGATATATGAAAGCTTTTGATGCTGGAGAGTTGGAGAGTGGTATCTGTAACACAAGTGAATAAACTTTTTGCCTATAAATAGCGAAAGGCTCAAATAGTTTTACGACTTACTTGTCTGTACTGCTCGTTACCTGATTTATCCGCAAGTACTTTTTCGATCTCAGAGATAGAAAAGAAGAACGTAATAAAAAGTATGGACCTCGATATTGATTTCGTGTATTGCGAAGAACGGTCATCCTATTGCGTACGGTAATACATATGCAGAAGAAATATTTGCAAAAAGTAATTTGTATTATTAAATACATAACGTTAATTCAGGGAGTAGTCACTTGATTTTTTTTAAACAATTATCTGGAATGTTTTCTTAAATTTTAATTTTTTAAATAAAATCATTATTAATAACAACATTGTATATTATTGTTTATTTTCTGATTTATTTTATTTAATATTTGAGAACATTTATAAATATGAAATTTAATCACAATTTTTTTCTAAAGTAAGCAGAAACCAAACGAATATCAAATAAAATAAGTAGTTAAATCGGTTAGTATTTCTAAAATAAAAATTGTACTTAATATAACGCTTTTGTATTTTTTAAACTGCGTTTTCGACGAAATTGCATATTTAAAGGTTTGTAAAGAATAATTATCAAAAGAACATCAAACAATATTTCATAACAGTTTATATTTTTCATTGGGATCTAAAAATATTCCAAGTGTTTATTCTCAGGTTAAGTGAACCTCTAAATTAAAATTGCAAAATAAAGACTTGCAAAATCAAGCTCGACAAAAATTGATTATCCACGAATAGCCTTTTATTTTCAATTGCATTTACAGTCTGTGTAACAATAATAACGCGCGTTCTATCGTTTCTAATTCGAATTCAGACTCAGTCTCACGACACGATCTCTTCTTTTGCAGATGAGGAGGAACCGGAAGAGCGCCTCGAGTCGTCACAGAATCGACGACTGATTATGACGCGCGTCCGCACGCGGTGGCATTTCTCTCGTCTCCTCCTGTTGTTCTCTTCCTCCGGAGCCCTTCAGGCACATCACTACCTGACCCTTCTCCTTCTCGGCCTTACCTCACTCCGCACAACCTTAACGTGTGACGAGAAGACAAGGCCCCAGAGCCGTGACCTGAGCGCGCTTCCCCGTTACCTTGAAATACGGAGGCACTCGGAGTGGAGAGACCTCGGTGCTACCGGAGTGATTCCGGAATGGATGCAACGCGAAAACGAAGCTTCAAGCATGGCCGGTCAAAGTGCTAGCGACGTGGCCAGTGACGATCATCTCAGTGATTCCCTAAAAACTCAATGGAACCACGATGAACTCGATCCGTTGATGACAAAACGAACTTATTTCGATGATGATATCTTCGCAAGCCGTGTTAACGATCGAGTGTATTCTAAATATACAAGTAATTATCCGAAACGAAAATCTAATGATCGATTAAGTAATCCTGCGAAAGCTCGGCAAGTTCGTAACGGAAGCAATTTTCAAAGTATGAAGCAGCGTGAAGAAAGTGCGAAGAAATGGTTGAGTAATCTGATCAAAAAACGACATGACGTGCCAAAGCTTCAAGTTACTCCTTATTACTTGGTGAATCAGGCTGTGAACAAAGTTCATTTTCGCGATAGTGGTAATGAAGCAAGCGTAACAATTTTAGATGGACCTCGCCGAAGTGCCAGCAATCTACCCGAGAGTTCCGTTCACGATCGCGATGCCGAAGAGGCATTAATCGACGTTCCGATCGATCAGTTGGATTCGCGCGAGGCTGCAAGTGTCAGTTATCCGACGAAGAGTCGACGAGATCGTAATGAAGTCAGTTTCAAGGTGGAACGAGCGAATCTAAACGGCGATAATTTATTCGAAACTCCCGTTAATTATGCGAATAAACGCACGAGCAATTATTCGGCCCATCGAAGTTCACGAAGGAGGGAGATCTCAAGCCGATTGAGCAAGAGCGATATTGACGAGCATCGCGATAATCTCGCGAGTGATCGAACCGGGATTGTCGGCTTCTGGACCGCGAGGCAAACTCATTTAAACCGTCGCAATATACATGCACTTGATAATCGAAGCGACGGTGCACGCAAATTTCGAAGCCAGGCCAACCGGCTTCACAAAAGCGACGATATCGTAATAAATGACGTTCGTAATGAGTTTACGAACGCGAACACGAACGATTCGGTCAATGCAATCGCGATTGACGCGGTTGCCGATGACTTCGGCATTGGCACCATTTCAATCGAGAATCAAAACCCAATCGAACTCGATGGAATTTCGGAAATCGAGAATCGGACTGATGTCGACTCGAAGTACATCGATAGTTTCTTGGATCGCAGTAGTGCGGAAATTTCTCCGGCGAATTGTCGTAACGTCGCGTGCTCCAAGTCGAATGGTGGCGACGTATCGATGATTAAAATAAAGAAGTTTAGCGAAACGACGGAATCCCAAGAAGATCAAGAGTACGAGGACGAAGATCATTTTCAGCGAGTAGGCGAAATAACGGCGACGCCTGGTAACGACAGTAATACCGATATCGACAGCGAAGCGCCTTTCACTGGTTTCGAGAGCTCTCAGAAATTTCCCGTAAAAATCAATCACAAGTCGTCGCCGGTGCCACCGCAAGTTGAAAAGTTTGACAGGCGACACTTCGGTCCGCACAAGGAAGACGTAGTACTTGAAGAAACATCTACATGGTACCCGAGTACTCTGCTTCCCGATCTACCAAAGAGTCCCAGCAAAGACGTGCTTCATCGCAAAACGAACGATCACGTTTCCAACGACGACGTAAACGAGGTGGGCAAAGCGGACAATAGAAGTGAGGAGACGACGGAGATGGACGAGAAGCGGAATACTTACGACGAATCATGGCTACCCGGCACCGAAATACCGGGAGAACGTTTGTCGGGTTTCTTAGACGGTAGAAACTTCGACGAAAAATTCGCAGTGACTTCAAAGATCGCAGACAGTGAATTTGAGAACGCGACGCGCGACAGGAACGATTCCGACAGCAGGACGAAGATCGACGTAATGATACCGAGTGCGAGACCGACGGAGAAAATAAATATAACTATCTTGGGTCTCTTTGAGATGACACACAGGGCACTACCGAGACAGGAAGGTTCCAGTGAGCTTCAAGCGGCCAAATTGGCGGTCGAGCGTGTCAACGAATTGGATATCTTAAAGCGTTTTCGTCTACGGCTTATTTACAATGATACTAAGGTGAGAGTTAGCTAATTAGCAAAGAATAATATTGTTGTAGTCTTTAGCACACAAGAAAATACGTTTCACTATTAAGGCTGATATTCATAAAGGGTTTTTAAATTTAAAACCATATTAAATAGAGTCTTAAGCTGAAATAGAGTCTTAAGCTAATCACAGAGCCATGATTTATTAGCATCTTAAAACATAGACGGTTTTAAAATAAAAACTACAAAAATAAAAACTAACTTAAGACGGTTTTAAAATAAAAACGGACTGAATACCGGGTCTGAAAGTATTAACATTTTCTTATTTAATAAAAAAATCAAATAAATAAATTATTATGAAAATAAAAAAAGTAATAAAAATCAAATATTTCAGTATAAATGGCAATTATTAAAAAGTTGAAAAATTTTAGGATCCTATAGACAAGAAAGATTTCTTATACACAAGAAATAAAATATTAATTTAATAAGTAGAAATTGTTAACAATGATTACTTGATATTTTGTTTTAACAATAACTATATTAATGATAATGAAATAATACAATACTCTTCTTACACAGAACGTTAAATTAATTCGATAAACTCTAGAAACGAGTGCTTACATTATGTCCGAGATAAAAATTACACATAATAGAGAAGTGAATTAATGCAAGACAAATGAACACTGATTTCTATTTGAAACAATTTCCGCACTTCCGCATCATTACCGTCCTTATTCACAATTGATTTTCGTGTCTGATTACCGATACAGAACTTGTGCGATCCCCGAGAAGTTGTACCAAATTTATTCAAGTCTACTTGGAATCCCAGTAACAAGAAATTATTGGAACAACGCAATCTAACTTATACAAGTAAATCGGCTTACCGTTATTCAGCATAAATTTTTCCAAATCGAAAAATACTTGCATTTATTCTATTTCATTAATCAACAAAACTAATTGAAGTGGCATCACGATTAAAGAAACAAAGGCATATATAGCGATGGGTCAGTTAAAGTCAATAAATCTTTAGCTTCTTCTGTGTATATGAAAAGTAAACTGTTTTAATATTATGCAATATTAAATATAAGAGAAAATCGACCGATGACATTAAATATATATGAATGGAAAACGCCATATTCGGCTAAGGCGATTCGTTTAATAATATTTCTCGAAAATTTTCACAATAAATTATTTACAGGATTTTAAAGATGCTTATTAGCATCGATAATATTAAATTGCTTGTCAATTTAACTGTAAACTAACTTGTAAAATTATTATTTCAGCGTCAGCTTAAGACTGTATTTCAAAATAAAACACGACAAATAATCGGCGTACAGTTTGCTCGCAGAGAGAAAAAAATTTGTTACGAACGTTAATCCTATGCCATGACAGCGCTTGCACATATAGGAATCACAAATTATTTGTAGGAGTAACGAATATTTATTCTTTCTTTTTTGTATTCGCGTCAAAACTTATTTGCAACAAATGCACAATATTTATCAAATATGCAAATTTATTTAATAAACAGCAAACAAATTTCACAATTAAATTTTGTAATTCCTTCCGTGTTTATCGTAAACTCCTTTCGCGTTTTCTCTCTTGAATTGGAAATTATATAAATTCATAAAAAATATTATTAGGCACAAAGAACTGAATATGGCGTTTTCCACTCAAATGTTTAAAATTATGTACAATATTTGATTTTATTTATTTTATTTACAAGATAGACAAGACGTTAGGCTTTCGTCAAGTACGTATCAAATTAGAAAAAACGGAAACGAAAGCGAGAATTAAAGTCCGCGAATTTCTCAGATCCTCTCAGTTGTCACTAACACATTGTGCCAGGATTTTCCGGGCTTCTGGTTTGAAATTTATAGTTTATTGGCAGCAGAGCTTTTGTTTGCCGCCCGCACCCGTCTTTTCGTCTTATCACTTAAGCGTTTTAGAAATGATACGCGCGTACCATCCGCCGAAAAATTGAGGAATATACCTAAATGATGGCAATTGACGTCATTGGTTGCGTCGTTACATGAGCGACGTTAAGTTCATAGAAGCAATGATGATTTCAGTGGAATTACTTCTTTCTCTGCTGATCAAATCTGTGGAATAGCACACAAACTAAGCACACGTATATTATATCCGTCTGTGTGTGTGTGTGTGTGTGTGTGTATTCAACGATCGAACTTTTATCAACTATTTTTTTACAACGATGCTTGAATCACATCATTTTTGATAATCAGACCTTTCGACCGTTGAGATAAAATCTCGTATCGAGGAGTCAACTAAGCGATAATATTGCTTGGAACCTGCATGCGTTTATATATTATAAAAAATAGTTCTGTGTTTGAGAAATATTGTATTATGATGCGCTTACACGAGGCGTATGATAAGATATGCAAAAGCTTCACGCTCGATTACTTTGACGTTATCAGGAAAATACCGTGTAATACGCGATATAAGAAAACACTGTGCGGATTTGCATAATGTAAGGCATAAGAGGAAAGGATGGGGGGGAGAGATACCGTGAAAACGCGTTAACATAGAATGAGGCGTGAGATAAATAATTTATCTTGTACTTGAGGACAGACTTAAAGCGCTCAATTAATCTTGAATTTATAATTTTTAGGCATCTGAGCTTCCAGAGCGCTGTCTGTAAGCTTCTCAAACTACTTCTAATCTCTCTGCAGCTCGCAAATTCTCTACTTGCGCGACAATGTCGCACAGTCCTCCGGCGACAAGCCGAAACCGTTGTCAGATGCCTCGCTTCTGAAATAGCTTTGAATATCTTCTGGCACGAGCTAACTATCATACGCGTTCCACAATTTGCGGTGCTTCCAGCGCATACGAAATACTCTTTGCTCGCTCATGTTGCATTTTGAAATTTAATGATGGTGATCGGTCCTGTTCTTCGGTTACACAGACTTGCGACGAAAGCTGCTTTAAAAAAGAACATATGAACTAACTATTTACTAACTAAATACATATTTTACGCATTTCAGAAGTGTAAACTGTATGTAGAGTATAATTCCATATAAGAGCAATTTAAATTTTACTTTGTCGATTCCTAGAGACTTTTCGCGTTAATTCGTGTAAATATACTAAGCAAAAATGTGTACGTTCAATTAAAACTCTTCTTTACATTATAATATATTGAACAATCCTATTTGCGTTAGTAATGGAACGAGATCGTTAAATAGACGGGAGATTTTTTCCCAATTTCGTTCTCTTCTCTCGCTTCTGTTACAGGTAATTTCCATTTTTGCACGCGCATTGCACTATATCCATTCGCTAGAAAATAGCGAAATCAAATGAGACCTCTGGCTTTCTCAATATTTCTAATAATGTCTCTCGTTGCATAAGAAGTAAATGTATTTTTTACGCTCGCTGAAGGCAGAATTCTTCTAATTTTGTCAACTCTATATGCCATTCCATCGCTAAAATATTTCAAAATTATTCTAATACATGCAACTATGATTAGGTCTTATTTGAAAAAAAAGGAACTTCCATTTGTGAAAAAAAGGAACCTGCTGCCTGTTGAAATGATCTATGTAGTCTCTGCGAGAAGCAACGGAAAAGAGAAATTTTATTTCCAGCACGCTCTGACGCTCACCTGAAATTTGGACAGATTTCAAACGAATTGGCAAATGCCATTAGCGTGCATACCGAATGCAGCTTACGAAACAAACTGACCTCATGTTTACCCTAAAAGAGGGAGAGGTGGTACGAATTGCGGTATGGTCATGAACGCGGCGCGATTAAACCCACGTTTTGTTTCGTTCGCATTCGGATGAAGGCAAAGCGCTGAGAATTACCACGCGTTTGAAAGTTCACACTATGGTACGCCTCCGCAACATTAAATCCTAAATAGTTTTGCGTACACACGACGTTTATTTAATGGTGCGACAGTCGCCAGTAGGTGTAACACCTGTCGACCTCGAACAATATCCGCAATGCAACTCGAAAATTTTATGATGTATATTAATATTATAAATTTATAACGTGAGTGCACATATTGTCATCATCATGTATTTTGCAATTAATGGATACCTTTGCACAGGAAAGTTCGTATAACTCATCAGAGAAGCTGACATAACGTTAAAGATTAATTAATTCGACGAGAGAGGCTGTTCGCTATTCTTGAAATCTTTATTTGTAATCACGCGTGAAAGAGCTAGCTATCCTTTTAAAATTTCATAATGTACTACATCGTTATGATGCATTGTATTCCATGTACAAAGCCGAATGACGTGCGTAATCTTAATGGAGTAGTTAAAAACGGGAGATGAGGAAATCTGTTAGTCTCTTTCATTAAAGGAGAAAGGCTACAAGAGCTTTCTTCTTTAGAATCTATTAAAAAAATAATTTCTTACGAGAAGGATTTAAAGCACATAATTGTAATATATAATAATTAGCAAGGCTATTAACATTAACATTTCTTATATTATCACTGAAAAGAAATGTATTAAATTTTATTAAATATTTGTTTGAATTGTACTAATTGTAAGTATTTTATTTAGTTTATTTTATTTAGTTAAAATAATTCCGGTATATACGCCGCACCAAACAAAAACTTAATTTATTAAATATTATTTACTATGTTTAAGATAAACTATACCAGTGGAAACTTTGTACTTCCTACTATTATGAAAAAAAAAAAATTAGAAATTCGAAATATTTATTTTTCGTATTAAAAAAAAATTTTTTTAAACTCTTGCATTTTTGCTGTTTATCCCATGGGGTGCTATTTGAAGGAGGAGAGAGGGGGTGTGTATATAATTTATGAAAAATTTACAAATAATATTAATAAATAAGACGTAAAATGATACAATAACTTACAAAATGTGTTTGCAAAATTTTATAACGAATAAGAATGATAAATATATTTATTATTCTTGTAATTATTATTTATTACTTCGTATACATATATGTATATAAAGTAATAGATAATAATTACAATCTTTTATATATATTACAAATGTTATGACATGAGGTACATATTTCATGTAACGTATTTATTGTATTTAGAACTAAATCTAATTTGCTTATTTTGTATGCTTTGGGTATAAATCCCGCCTGCTAAAAGTGCCATATATCCCAAACGGGTGGAATATACAAAACATTAAGCTAAACAAAGAATATAAGAACTGAGCACTTGTGTTTTGCAATACTCCATTTTTTACTATTTCTTTATACTTATGTATCATCAAATAATTATTAAGCCTTTTGCAATCTCTGTAATAATCATTTTATCTAGATTATGATGTACGATTGCCATTGATTGCGCTATTCACTAAATTGGATTCAACTGACAATAATTTTATTATTATTAACAGTAGGAAACTGAAATCATAACACAATACTAATGTAACATAAAGACATATAACAGAGAATATTTGCGTGCACATTCCTTCTATTTTTTCTGATTTCTGCAGCGTAAATTCTCCCGCGGCGTAAATACCGAAATTAATCTATTATATTATATTATTTAATTTATTGTTTGAATAGTACTAAGTACAGCCATATATTTCTTTGCTGTAAACACATATTTTTTTTATTTATTAAAACCTATTAAACTTTAACTATCATTTTTATCGAATAAATATTTATTTACTGCAATGTTTAGTTAGTACTATTGAAAAAAAATAAAATAAAATGTATTAAGGTTTAGTAAATTTTTTCTCTGTGCTTTATGTACATCAAATTAATCAAACTAAAATCAAAATAAAAAATGCACCAAGCGCAAATGTCTATCGATTAATACTGACGCCTGTAAAACTCAATATGCGTGATACGTTGTTGGAAAGCACCTCTGCTTCAGAAATGGAGGACATAATTCACTTAACGTGAATTCGTGCTTCCAACATTACCATGCAGGGAAGCGTGCATAAATTTCGAATTGTTCGCCAAGTTCGAACTTGCGTGACTTCTCGTCCTCCGAAGCTGCCACCACAAGCAAGTCTCATTATGTGCGAATCCCAAAGAGCCACGTGGTCTTTATGTCTCTGGCGAATTCATCTCAGCACACACGAAAATGCCTCTCATGCATGCGTATATCACCGTACGATGCATCTGTGCACATATCGCGAATCATCACGTATATGTTACGTCGGAAATGCCAGCAGACAGCCGCGGGCTATATCGATAATTTAACCAATCCTCTAGACCGGGAAAAGTTCTAGGGAGGAGTTACATCGACTTTTCGTGCTTTCGAAAAAAGATGGAATGACTGGGCGAGGAGCATTGAACGAGCAAGAAGTTTTGCAGATTCTGCATAAGAGAAAACAAAAAATAATCAAATTTTACGCTGACTCGCTTGAGGACATCGGCGGGCTGTATGCTAGAATTTCATAAAATTAAATAAAGAAGTAGGTAAAAATTGCTCGAAAAATTGAATTAGAGTGAGTCAGTTAATCCGCATTTTGCAATTTTAGAACTTTCTTGCGTCGCGTCAAGAAATTTATCGCGCAAAAATATAAGATGTAAATTGAAAATAATTCCTTGTACTTATCGTCAATGTAAAATAGAAATCGCGATTCACGAATGTTTGTTATTAATTAAACTAAACTCATTTCGAAGAAAGAGATTACTACGCCTTAAGAAGTACGAAAGATTAAGAGGCTGAATAGTGTTTCTATGAATATATAATACCTGTTATTAAGAGTTTACAACACCATAAGATGCAATTAAAGCTGGTAAATTAAGCAAATTTGGCATTTGACGAAGAGATTACGTAAGAGATTATATTCATCGCTCAACCGTAACTATAAGATATTATATTTAGAATTACAGTATCCATTTTCAAGTCAGACTGCCAGTTACGTCTTTTACATCGTTTACATATCAACAAATCAGCACAATGCATCCATGAATTTTAAATATAGTACATAATGTATAATAAAAATTGTTTCGCATTGAAACGACATGTATATTTCGTGCAAACAATTGGAGGTTAATTATTATGTTTTCCATAAAAAATTGAATTCTAACACTTAAATTTAACTTCTACTGCTTTAAAATATTTTAACGGGGTCACCAGAGGAACTCTTGAATTCACCCCTGAGGAAATTACGGAGAAATATAGTTGTCTATTAACGTAGGCAACCGCAACGCTAATAAATTATTGATTGCGCAACATTATCAAAGCGCTGCTGTGCTGCTATTGTTCCTACGGTGAAATTAAAGAGTAATATCGTGGCATTTTTGCGGCGGGAACTTGAAGAGTTCATCTCGAAAAGTTCGCAGCGTCTTGCTTTAGCAGTAATAAAAGTAAAATTAAGTCTTTTCAACCCAAGTCTTTATTTATCGAAAAAACATTTTCCATGGCTTTCGAGATCTGCACTCATCTCTTTCATTATAAATTTTCGCAGTTCTTGAAGAAATCATCTTTTGATCTTTTTTAATAAGGTAAGAAAAAATTATACATTTGAGGATTCATATCGCGAGAGATTTCTGTTTTAAAATTTAAATAATTGTGAAAAAAAAAAAATCAAAGGAAATTATTATGCGCACAAAAAAGAAGAGTAAAAGAGAAAATGCTACGACCACAAATTTAATCCTTTGAAGATGCTTCCGTCTTGCTGTCAATTCTCTCTTTAAAGTTTCGAAGACCCTCGAAACCTATTGGCATGAATAATTATATGTACTATGTCATATGTCGAGATATTGCTTACGTAATGCGAGGAGATCAGCATATTGCTGAATCGCGTTGTTCCATTGAAAAAGTGGCGATAAAAATGTCTCGCTGATACAGAAAGTTCTCGCTCTCGAAGATGGTAACATATGTCCATGTAATATTTCATTTGTGAGATAAAGCTTTAAGGAAAAAAATAATTCTAAGAACGGTAACGATAGACTTAATTTTATTGCAATGTATAATATTGAAAAAGTTTATAAAAATCGAAATATAATTTGCTCGCGTGTCGAGAAAATATTTTTCGAAAAATGTTGAATCTGTCGACGTTGTAATAATGAATGTCAGCGAAATTTTCTCTCACTCGCTAGTACGCATGAATTTTCGTTGAAATTCCGTTACAATCGATTCGCGACTTTGATAGGAACCCGAAGTGCACGCGCATGAGTGCACATCCGCAACGCACACATACATGCAGAAATACCTGTTTGATTCTGTTCCCCAAGGATGTATATATTATATGCGATCAAGTTTAGGCACGACATTAAATTCGCCTATATTTGAAATTCCCGTACACCACACTCGGCTAGAGCGCACTGTATTCAATATTGGAAAAAAATCAGACAAAATTTATTCCAAAGTCAACACACCATGCCAACTGTCACCGAATCTGCGGTCGATAAAAAAATAATATATCCGTCTATATATATATCCGTGCTGTGACTTTCTCGAGAATTAATATTTCAACGGGTGTTGCTCGCTTCTTTACTCCAAAGCGTACCCATATCATCGTATTGCCATTATTCAAATGTATGCCACGTTGCTTTCCGTTTCAACGAGTTCGTCGCGAGCTACATAATAATGAAGCATCGAAATTTATTTGTCTGAACTGCACACTCGCATCCGAGAGAAAATATCTACAAAACTTTCGGTTATCGTCAACGTGTACCTAATGTTATCACAAAGAACATTAATATTTAAATAAAAATATGAATAAGAATATAAGAATTATAAGGATAATTATAATGATTCTTAATAATAACAGCTAAATATATTTATGTTTAATTTTTATTAATTACACGTCGTATTCTCATTTGTCCCAATTTCCTAATATTTTTTTTAACATCTCAAAAGTCAAAAATATTAAAATTTATTCCTGTCGGAGCACGAAAACATTCTATCTCGTCTTATGATTCTTGATATCTATTCGTCTTCTATGACGGATTAATTCAGAACCGAATTATTGACATATGTTCAGTCAGATCTGTGCAAACGAGAGAGTTATCTCGCGCTTGAAATCGTTATCTTGCGCACGTTTGATCGGAGCGACTTCATAGCCACGAATGGATAAATTTCTCAGGTTTCTCTGTACCATTTCGCGAGGAAAGGCAAGGAACGTTGATTAATTGCTGGCAGTCATTATATATGTTCTGTGCCGGCAGTCGTCGTACAGCCTTCGGCCCCCGTCTCGCGATGAGAACCGGAACGTTCATTATACTCAACGTGCATCCTTAAAATCTACCGGCACACCGCGATGAAAGATCTCTCTCCCGACTACTTCGTGAACCTCGCGGCATACAAAATGGTCTACTCTGCGCGATAATCGGAATTTCTCGCCGTGTCGGTCGCAAATTGTCGACTAGAAACTAATCGAGACCACGTCCCGGCATGCGGAATCGCAGCACGTTCTGCGATACTTTCGCATTCAGATCGCAAATCCGTAGTGCAATCGCGCCAGTTACGCGGCCACGGGAGTTAATGGTTTCCGTAGAAATAGATTAATTAAAACTTGAAAGAACGATTTTGTGTTGCGTGAAGGAAATCGTTGAGAATCGATCTCGATGCTTACAATGGGAGCAAAGATCGATAATAAAGTGTTTAATAACACGTTATTCTGTAAATTAAAGAAATGTCATAAAAAATGCAGTCCATGATTAGTTTTCATTTCAAAAATATGTATTAAATAGAAAAACAATGCACATGATAGAAGATGCCACTCAATTCGCCTTTCAATAAAACTCTTCTTTTTTTTAGATTTTATTGGGAATGATTTAATTAACAAAATATTAATGTTTGGTGAAGCGATAATTACAGGTGGCTAAAGTTCAGTAAATTCTGAACTAGTTCGATTGTAAATTCTCATTAGCCACCTAATGGCAACAATGATATCGAGGGTGCAGCGTATAACTACTTGGAGTATTATAGGGCTCCAACTTCTGAAAGGGGCAAAATTTACGAAGTAATGGTACACGGGTGACCTGTGTTCTTATACTATTTCTTTAGAGCTCACCCTTTCTTCATCGTTGTAGCTACTTTGAATACAACGATGAAGACAACGATGCTGATGGCGATCGTATAATGGTAATTGATGAAAGTGATAGAAATAGGACTTCTCACAAAGTTTCACGCTTTCTCCGAGATTTTAATTACATAAGAATTTATTACCGTATTCTATTTCAAACCGCGATTAATCAAATGTTTTATTCCGTCCGCTTTATAAAGCAAGAATGTGTAATAGTATCCGATGAATTATTATTGTTTAAACTATTGTGTGCTAACATTACGAAGTAACATTACTAAGCATTCGATTGATCGCGTTAAGAAATAATTTATTTATTTAATAATTTCAAATAGCAGCATAAAATTCTATCGGTAAATTGCGGTATCGCAAATTTTCACCAGTAAATATAAAAATACGAAACTTTTGTCACCGTTGAAATATGCACGAGAGAAACTTTTTTCGAGCGTGCAGGTGACGGATTTGGAGTTCACATCGCCGACGTTCTATAAGTGACGCAGAATCCAGAAAAGTCAGCGGCGTGGAATTCAATCAAAGAAAATCTAGGCGCCAAAGCTCGTTTTGAACGTAGCGAGATTTCCTCTCCAATTTGAAAAATTGAGGATAATTACGCGTGACCGCTTCGTTTTTAGTTTTTTAATACTTTCCGTAAGTCCCGTTTAGTCCATCTCGTTTCATCCATCTCTCTCTTCTATTACTCAGAACCGATAGAAAATCCTCTTGCTATGCAATCTCTGGAGCCTCTCTTATATTCCACCTTATAGGCAGCCGATGAGTATCGAGTCGAATCCGTTTTAACATCAAAGACGGATGTACTCTAACAGATATCAATTTTATCTAGATTGAAATGTACAAATTCCGTCCCGAAATTGATTTTGTAAGCAAAATTTCATATTATCTCACTTCATATTATTTTTTATTTAATCTCTCAAACACTCTTAATTTTCTCTTCTTTTCTTACTTATCTATTTACTTATTATCATTTATTTACTAGTAACGTAATTTTAATTGAAGAATAAGTTTATAATATTTTTATTCAAATTTTATTGGAAGTTTATTTATAAATAAATCTTGCTTTATATTAATAAATCTTGATACGCATAACTTTTTACGCATAACTATTCAAATGTACGAAAATTCATTGTATATCTTAAGGACTCTTGCAATTTAAATGTAGTAATTATATAATTTCATGTGTGCAATTTTTATTATAGTGCACATTAGTCTTAACTAATATTAATATTATCAAAATTACTGAGTTGTTTGTATTGTAATCATTCTGGCAATAATGGTATATTTGAAACACCATAAATTTGAAACCCTATGGAATCTGACATGTGACATTCTCAGTATTAATTATTACGTGATGCTGGCTATTGTTTATGTCAATTACATTTGTTTATAGAACGCGTTGTGTTTAATACCAACTACAGCTTTCCATCAATTATCCAATTATTCTGTAAATGTAATGCAAATATTTGTGTGAATATGTAACGCGATATAATACTACAGTATGTACATAGTACATATATACATAATATTAAATTTTTTTATTTCGTGAAAAGAATAAAAATTTACCACATAAATTTAAAAGAAAAAATTTTCACAAATGGTACCTATTGAATTATCGATATTAAATATCGATAGATGCTCTATTTTGTATTATACGTATGTAATACAAATATATAAATATATAGCCGTATAATATTTCCAATTTAAAGAATGTGATGCCGGTGCTGGCTGCGATACAAGACAAATTGATGGAAGAACGTAGCATAAAAATGCACCTTACATTCAATCATGGCAAAATTCTTGCTATTTTCGTTTTAAATAAAAATGTAAAATAACACGTTATAAAATTTGAAGCAATTTTCTATAATGCTTTTTTTATAAATCTTTCTAAAATTTAAAATTTTTATTGTCTGGAATTTTATTAATTCACTATTTAATGGAATCTATAGAAATAAAACGCGTTATAGAATTTACCAACAATTTTCCATAATAATTTTTTATAACTACCTCTAGAATTTAGAATTTTTGTCTGAAATTTTAATTCGTCACTATTCAGTGAGAAATATAAAAGAAATATAATAGGAAAATAATATAATAAATAAGATATAATAGAAATATAATAGAAAACATTTTATAACAATTCTTTTATACTACACTGCTTTATTCATTAAAAAAGATTTTACCTTTTAACAGATAATTAATATAAATAGTACATATGTCAGAAACAGTAAAATGAGAAATTGTATTCCACGTCTTCTTGTATAATAAGGGAAAGTTGCACTCGAGAAATTTTATGAGAAATGCAATTTTCCATTGGTATCATTTAAATCCTAGTATTATATGTTGCTTCTTCAAGCTTCATCCCGACGAAATATCTTAATCCAGCGACTTAAAGTGCTGATTATTTTCTTTATTGCAAGGAAGAAGAGGAAGAAAAGAGAGAGAGAGAGAGAGAGAGAGAGAGAGAGAGAGAGAGAGAGAACATTTTTATATCTCGAATCTGATCGCGTTTTAAATTTTAATCTTTAGACTTATTGTTAATAGCTCGCCTTTTCACATATATATGTAGGCTGAATGGTAAAATCTACCATTTAGAGTAACCACGATCCACGAAGGGTCTTTCAGATCCCTTCAAGAATTACACCATAGATTGGTATGAGCATCAAGGAGTCTTTCGCAAAATCTCGTCAAATTGTAAATCGACCGTGAATACGATTTCGCAGATTTGAGTCTTATCAGAGTTTTTCTAGACGAAACGCTGGTGGTATAATATATAAAATGATATTGAAGTGCCTCTCGTTCGCACAAAGATATTTCTCGCTCTACATTTTCATGAACGTTTCACTTAAAGCTTCTCGCAGTAATAATATAATTTTATTGAGAAGAGATGAAAAAGGAGATTTTATCCAATGAAATCATATGGTCGACACTCTTGCTGGGCAAGGGATCGCGCATCATCTTGAAAATATCAAAATTCGTGTTATCCCGCAGACCCCAGTTATAGTGTAAATCCTGAACGATTGACATAATTTCGCCAACTTCAATTTTGTATGATAGAATATTCTCTTTGATTATATCGTTTTATAAACGAATGTATCGGAAAAATTTCATGTTGAGCTTAAATAAAATCGTCATAAGATATTTTTCATTTTACAAATTGCAGCTTCAACATACATCCTAACGTATGACATTTGTAAGATAAAATTAAATCTTACAAAGATCTTATAAATATCTTCTTAAACATCAAGATTACCACGTTAAAGCGTTTTTCAATAATAAATATTCATTACTTTCAAATTCAATTTTATATGTCAATATATTATTTCTATAATCTATCGGCTCGACTGAGGCTTCGAAATGAATTAAGAAAAGAATAAAAAAGGGATATACAAATTTGTATTTAGCCTTTTTCGGTATTCTCTTAGGACATCAATATCACAAGAGATTTGTATGAGTGATTATCTATATTAGGGGCTTTCGCAAATGACTAAAAACGCAATAAAGATAAAAGAGCAATACAGACCAAATGAACCCCTGATAATGAAATTTTTTCCGCGCAATTTATGAAAACGATCGAAATAAATAATAAAGATTGAATGGATATTTTCGTCCACGTGCTGCATGATACTTTCAACGAATAAAAATTGCCTCTATATTCAAATGCCTGTATATACATGATGGATACTAAGTATTTTAAAATAAGGGATGATTCCTAATACAAAATTTCCTAAGACAAAAACTTCGTACAATCATATATCCGAAACGGCTTTTAAATATGTAAAGTTGAAGGGAAAATTTTATTTTTTCCAAACATTTCAAAAACTACTCGAGTTATTTTGATAAAATTTTATAGTTTAAAGTTTCATCAAAATAACTCGAGTGACTTTGACACCTTGAATTTTTGAAACTAAGCTGTTTCGGCTATATGGTTGTACGAAGTTTTCTCAAATTTGTGCAAGGAATTACTTCTTAAACTCTTTTAGAGTACACACATATATATATATATATATATATATATATACACACACACACACACCTATACATAACAGCGACCCGATAGTTCACAATTCGCAACGAAAGTCCGGATAAAAAAAGCATCTGTTACGGCAATTGGCACCGTCATCGATAAGATACTCTCTCTCCGGTTTCTTTTGACAGACGGTACACTATCTGTGCGCGATAATGGACGATGAAAGGCGCATATTGAAACAAAACGAGAACGAGACAATGGCACGAAATGCAACCGTGCGATGAGAATCGCTGGGTAAAAATAGAAGTGATGTCCTTTTGTATCGAGATATTCACGGATGCGGAACAACAACTGTCTGTGTCAGTCATATTTGGTGTTTTAAGCCTTTCCACCGTTCTCTTTCTTTCTAGACACGCATTTCATATATCATCTGTAAATGATGATAAGACCGCGTAAAATAAAGTATTATTATCGGTTTCATCAATGGAATAAAGAGGAAAATAGAAAAATAAAAAGCAAAGGCTATTTTCTATAATAAGAGAAAAATTGTATATTTGCCCTTTATACGAATCTCCCCACAGGCGTTTTCCCATGACATCTATCATAGATGGTGGCACACATTGATTGATAGATTTAAAATCACATTGTTATCGTTCTCTGTTCTTGTCTTATTGACGTTTGGGATACGATCGCAAAACAATTTCGCTCGAAGAAATTGTCTCATAAAAAACTCATTTAGAGAAAACCGGAGAGATATAGAGACGAGGTGGAAAGAACGGTCTTTTTGAATAGAACGATCGAACCATTGTTCCGCTTCGTTCATTACCGACTAATAAGGATGTAAAAAGCCAATAAAATAACCACTCGCAATCGCCTGTCGTGTCGTGTCGGATTTTTATATTTCCTGCCACTCTTTCAATCGCCGATCCTATATCAGAGGAATTACAAGCATTGACACGTTTTCCATTTTATAATTCCAACGCAAATTAATTACGATATCGCGGAAAAAGCGGACAACTAGTTACATATTTACACTTAAATTTTTATGGTAACGTTTATATTAACAAACTTTTATCATAAAATAAAATTTTTATGTAATAACTTTAATAATTGAATAATTAACTTGTGTTTTTTCTCGTATCGTTCTATTACCGCTTAGAACTAATAAACATTTAAATTATATAATTCCAGAACTTTAGGAAACTTTATAAAAATGATTACCGTTATTTTTTATCATTACTTTTGTAAAAAAAATACTCGTTATCGTTACTCGTTATTGAAATTATTTTAAATTAAAACGCGTTATTATTATCGTGCCTTGGAAAATAATAACTTGTTATTTATTTTCGTTACTTTGTTGTAACATTAAATAAAAAAATAAATAAAAAAGTAAGATATTAGATTTAAAAGTTACATTATTTAATAATCAATATTAATTATAATAATCAATATTAAAAATTAAAATTCTTAGCTAAAAAATCTCTCTATACAGTAAACTTATTTTTATTAAACTTATGAAAATAAATCTTTGATAATTATTTATATTAATATTTTTATTTTTTAATATATGCTTATTTTTAGAAAATTAGTTTGTAATTTACAAACGCAGATTTTATTAAAAATTTTTATTAAACAATATTTTTAAGCATTAATGGCCTTATTCAAAGTGCATTTCAATATTCATATTGCCAATATTGAAAATTTATAATTTACATCACATATACATATATATATATATACATATATATTCTACAGATTTTTAGTATTACAGTGATTACCTAATGCAGCCTAAATTATGAAGTATAAAACATTTTTTAATATTTAAATTTCTATTATAAAATATTTCTAGCCAATTATAAAAATAATGCAATTTATTGAATAGTTATAAAGATAATAAAGAATCAAAGTAACGACAAAAAAAATGACTGAATTCGTTATCGTTACTATAAAATAAAAATGTAACGACTATTATTACAAATAAAAAAAGTAATAATTATTATCGAAAAAAATAACACAAATGATAACGGTGTTACAAGTAACGCGATATTTCCCAACCCTGCATAATTCATGCAAATTGTTAACCACGAAACCATATGTGATCTCTCTCATGGAGAGCGAGACAAATACGAGTCGTGTTTCAACTGATTTGGCGACCGGCCAGCGGGTGATTTCATTATACCGATTGTTTCTTCCGTAGTGTCTAACCGCGGAACAGATTTCGCCTAACCGACAGTGGTTTATCGGTCGGCCTTGGCTCATCACGAGCGTCCCATTATAAGTGCTACAGCGTCAGCGATTTCATGATGTGAATAAAGCGATGGAAATGAGACGGTACAAATGAGCAGCATCCAAAGAGAGAAAGATATCTGAACAGCAACCCCTGCTAGGCGCACCTGCTAGGTCAGCGCATCGATCTCCGGAAATTCACGGCCCAACTCTCGTTCCTATTCTTCGCCGTCTTCTCTCGCTACTTCCATGTATCATTGTCTTACACGTCCGGCCTCTCGGCAAGAATACGCAGCACAAAACGTCTCGTCCGACTATTGTCTCGGTTACACCCCATTCATGAACCAGTTCGACTCTCAAAGCCTCTGGTCGATAGTGAACTTAGGCGCACTCTCATACTGTCGTAGTGACTCACACGTAAAATACACGTACGTATATAAACGCATTGCAAACATTGATATCGTACGGAACTATTGGTGGACGGGGCGGATTGTATTTTCAGAATATCGATACATCGACGATCTCCGAAGACTAGGTAGACTAGGTAGACATTTATTGTCTGCCGTTTCTAAAAGGCTTATTCGAAGCAGATATATACCGAACGAAGGATATAAAAGTATTCTTCCGAGACTTCCGGTCGTGCAGATAGGAGAATGGTATGCCCGAAGAAGTGTTCCGTATACGATAAAAGTAGTTTTCTATCACTTCTCGAAGAACGATCGGACGATGGCTAACACAAAATATTACATTTGACGCTCTAATATCTTCTTGAAAATTCTTTCGATAAACATATTGATTTTACGATAGAAAAGTTATGTACTGTTACAAAGTAATAATCTGCGCTTTGTTTAATACTTTATTAATATATGCGAATGCTCACATTCAGTAAACTGTACTACTTTTATATGTTTATCGTTTTTCAATTAGTCATTCAGGTTAGGTAAATCAGCCCTCCAACTGCAGCCACGCCTATTGTATGCTTTTGGTGTTTTGTCATGTACGTGTTGCTTTCAATTTAACCGCATAGCATTTAATAAAGCTATTATTATTATGTCTGGATTGGTAAACAATATCACGATCGTGCACTGTTAAAACGTGAAATTTCATGAAGATATGAATCCATACAAGGGTTACAAGGGTTTTTTCGAAACACTGACTCTTTTTACAAAGATCGTCGAAAAGTGATTTAAAAAAATTTTGTTTCGCGTAGGTTACTCAAATCTAATAAAATAAGGGTGAAAGATAATCACAGCGGAAATTGTGTTAGTTAATAAAAATTGAAATTGAATGAACTGAAGAATATATTAAGTTCTGTAGAGGTTTTTATTTCTCGACGCAGATAATTCTTGTAAACATATATGAAAAGTATTTAAGTTTTATTATTCTATTCCAGAATCAATGGCTGACAAAAATTACGAGACGAATAGGCAAAAAAAAAAATACGAAGGTTAATAAAAAACGTCATAAATTCATTCACGTGTGCTGAATATTCCACCTGACATTTCAATAGCGGTAAAACCTGGCGCAAAATGATCATTCGTAGTTTATTTTAAAAGCACACATGGAAAATAGAGCAGTACAGACACGACGTCCCGTGGGAGCTGTTTGTTAAAACAAGAAAGGGAGCAAGTCATTAAACAGGGACGAGCGACATTTATTGTTTCGGAATACAAGGGACTAAACTCGGAGAAAGTTTAGGAAGAGAGTATTCCGATAATTAATCGCACCAATATAAATCTCTCTTTCTCTTTAAGAGAAGGCGCGAAATCAAGAGGTGTCAAATACTGTAGCGACGAGAATGAAAGAGAAGAAATAAATGATCTTTATTTACTTTTATCTCTACTGTTTTTCATCGGTGCTTTGTCTTCTTTATTGCTTTCAATTGTAAATTTTTCAAATAGTCCAAGATCAATTACACATTTTGGATGTAAAAGAAGTTTAACCCTAATTTTTTATTGCCTTCGTACATCAATGTCCCATGTTCAGAATATACACTTCTCACACACATTCACAGATCAGCATGTTCTAATCAAGGCTGAGCAAAATACATGTATTTTGTATTAATTCTTAGTAACTACTCTAAAACTACAATAATGCAGTCCATTTAGAGTAATTATTAAGATTGGCAGTATTTTGTATTTTGTATTACGAATACAAAATACAATGTATTTTGCCCAGCCCTGGTCCTAATTAAATAACTAATCTCGATCTAGGTCACTATGATTTTAAAACTTTTTATTACCTTTATTATTTAACAACTAAAAAATTACTTTTGCAGCTTCCTGAAGTCATAGTGGCATAGACCGAGATTAGCCATGAATGTTATCTAACCGGGATATCCATTGAAGTCTTAGTGGCATAAACTGAGATTAGCGATGAGTGTTATCTAATCGGGATATACTGATCCGCGAACGTGAGAAATGTATTCTCTATATGGAGCATTGAAGTCTCGTACGACAGGTAGACATTAAAGGTGAGTACAGGTATTGATGTGTGCTGATATGTTCATCAGTACCATGAAGGAGAATACAAAAAGGTGCGCTTGCATCCCTGGCTTATGAAATAAGTGGAAAAGAAAAAAATCTATAAAAAAAAGAAGTCGCATAATATAGAATAACTTTTCCAATTAAACAAGAAGCTCAATGCAAATATTAATATTAACATTTGTAATAAGACTTTGAGAAATCCATTTTAGAATCAATGTTGAAACAAAAACTATTGTAGTATTCGTTTTTATTAGTTGCTGCTCAAATTTTGTTTGTCATATTATCGTTGTAAAGTTAACCACCCAACATTTAAAAAAAGTTAAATTAAATTTCTATAGATCATTTGGTAGTTCATTGTTTGCATATGTATGCACATTTTGAGTTTTCGTTTGTACATTTTCAGTAGAAAAGCTTCAAAAGTTTGAATTCTTTTGAGTGCACCCTCTTGAAAGTAATTCTACTGGCGCCCATAGTCAGCACTTATTGCTCTCCGTTCTCGATTAATAATGATCGATACGGACAATGAATCGATGCTCGTCCTGTGAAAAGTAATAAAACATCAGATTATGGCGTGTAAGTCTTGTGTTAAGCTTTATTTCTAACCATCAAGAATATAAGTAAGCATAAGAATAATAGAAACTGAGAATCGTTGACGTGTCCTGATTAAAAAACTGAAAAATTTTCACAACTGAGAGTAATAAAGAAAAGGATATGAAGAAGAGACATGCTGGAAAACAACAGACATGTGTTGCAAATGTTAAAAAACTAGATATTAATTAATAAAAATTAAATTTTTGTATTTTAAATGTTTATTATATTTATATTACGAATAGATGAGAAAGCTAAATAAAAATTTATTTATTCGTTTTCTCGTCCTCTTTTTTATCATATAAATTTTATCATATATTTATTTTTTGCAGCAGAATTCACTAATTTACACTAATTCGTTAACTAATAATGATAACGAAATTTTACGCATCTTGTATTGCAAACATTTGTCGAATGCTTACATATTCCGAATCTCGGAGATATTAGCTCGTAAAAGTTTCTCTACACAAAAATACACGTTTGAGATACATTTCTGTTGATGTAATAAATACATCGACGGACTTGTATAAGAATTCAGGTCGTATATTTGGTCAATGTCGATTTTTGCGATGACTCGTCCCGCGGAAAATGTTCGCAGACCGCGTGCATAAACTCGGTACTACGGAAAAGGTAAGTTGGAAATTGTCCAACCAGGTCTCGTACCAACGCTGAGAGATCTTTTTAACTTAGTCTCACCGACGTAAGGTACGTAAATCGCGCGTCGTCCGCGTATTTTATGTTAGAATTTGCGCGAACACTTCAAGAATCCATTTCCATTCGTCACTGTGTCGATGCCGCTTTTTCTCATCATTGATCCTCTCTATCTCACGAGATAATAGTAATTTATCATGAAGCGTCCGCGCGTCATTCTGGTTGTCAGATTCGCGCGTCAACATATGTTTCTTTCTCTCTTTCAACGATGTTACACAGTTCCGCATTGTTGAACCGCAAAGCTGTTATGACATGAAAAATGTTATATGGGATTTAACCCACAATCCGTTTTGCAGTAGATATTTGTAGTAGTGGACGTTCTCGTGTTTTTCATTTCTCAATTTTAAATTTAAACAGTGATGTATTGTATAGAATATTTGCAGCGATTATGTGATTGTGTTCTTATTTTCATTTGACAGAAAAGCTTTGCAATTTTTGTGTGGACTTAATGTGTCAAGTTGTTGTCGCTCGCAATTGTCGCTCTCATTTATTAATAAAATGAAGGGAATAAAATTATATTATATTATGTAAATTATTTATGAATAAAGGGACATTATGGCCCAATTGTGACTCGTCCGTCATACAGGTGCAATTAATGATATTCATTACGAACTAACAGGATCACTAATTTGACAATTGATGCGAAAACCAGAGTATGTGTCAACTGTAGCGTGAAACACAGCTGACATCTTAATTATCGGAGATGAATTATGATCGATGTAAGGACAGTATTCATGCAACATCAATCATCAGGAAACGAATAACATTTCTCGCATTTAATTAAAGCTCGGTACTTCAAATAAAATAATTTTATTTGACTTTAATTCTATCTCACTATTTAAAATACGGACTCAACGCATAAATGTATAAATATAAGTTTGTAAAGTAATAATGAAAGCTTGTGTATTACAGTCATTTCGGTACAATTCAATAAAACGTACATATAAATTTAGTGCTTTTTTTGTTACTTTATTTGCAATTTTATTGCTTTAGTCGTTAAAGCAATAAAATTACGAATAAAAGGTAACAAATTAGTAACAAAAAAGCACTAAATTTATATTTTGTTTTTTATTCAATTGTGCTATAGTGACTGTGTCAGTTTAATAAACATCGGTTAATATATCTGATATCGTTCTTCGTTTGCACACATGATCGAAAAGCATTGAAATCCAAACAGTCCTGATAATCGTTACGGTAAAAGAACTGGAACCAATAGATCTGGATTTAGCCTCGGATCGAAATTTTTCGGTCCAAGTCCCTGGTATAAAATGCGATGATATTACGAAATATAGAAATTCCATAAGAATGATAGCTCCATCTGCAATGTGGATCTTTTTTGGTACAAATGAAATCTCACTCAAATTTCTTCAAAATGGAGATTGAAGTCCGATTCTCTTTCCTATAATATTTGTTTAAAAAACTATTTAGTGAAGTAATAAAAGAGTTTGGTGTAATATGTAATAAAAATACTGAAAGGTAACTCTAAATTTTTCCACATTTTTTAAAAGCATATATTAGAACAATAAAAAAAATTTGAACTGAACGGAGAATTAAGAATATTTTACAACTTAAAAACATAAATGCCATAATCGAGGTCGAGCGGTAAACCGATGCAACAAGTAACTCACTCATCGACCGATGGGTCGCCATCACCTCATTCCTTTCAACTTCCGGGTATGTCTTTCTTTCTTTCTGTGTAGATATATAGCAAACGGATGGGGCAATCGACTATTACACAATTCGACATTCCCGACTCGTTTGTTCACGATATTCATTTTCAACGGATAAAAAGACAAGAAATCATGAAAAGTAAAAAGAAATTCGTACTCGAGGCTAATGCCCGTTTTCAAATATAGATTAATCTCGGTTCAACCGAGACCTTAATCTCCATCTTTTCTAAAGCTCGGTTTCACCAATGTAAATTCAACTTTAATCTCGGTTTAACTTCCTATTTTTTTTCTAATTTTAAGAATTAGAAAAAAATAAACATTAAATTGAAACGAGATTAATTTTATATTAGTGAAACCCTGGACCTCAGAATTAGAAAAAGATGAAGAGTAAGTTGAACTGAGATTAAAGTTAGTCTATACATTGCAGCATTGGTGAAAATCATAATTACTGCATTAAAGTTCCTGTTCCGTAACTTTTTTAACGACAGTATCGATGTTGTTACCTTATCATTGCGTAGATTTTATGTTACACAGTAAAAAAGCTATTCAACGACAGCATCGACACTACTGTCGTTAACACTACATCTTAACACTTTTTAAGAAAAAAAATCGCGTCGTAGACAAAATACAAAGCTTGAGCATCACTCCCCTTCCTTTTAAAATTTCAATTAGATCTTTATGTCAATCAAAACTGGGAACAACTGGAAATGAAGCGTTTTCAGGCAAGCGACGGATGTTACGGACTGACGCGCGATATGCTGAATGCGATGCATTTCGTAATACTGAATATTCTACGTACATATAATAATGGACACCCGAAGCAATCATCCGTTGTTCGATTCAAAACTTTCAATCCTCATTAGCACGCGATAATCACTTCCGACGGAATAAAAGACGCGAGATCACGAAGCATAAATTATCTGATGGGAATGGTTCATCGGCCACTTCGGTACGTGCACTTTTCGAGGAGAAAAACTAGCGGCGATGTAAAAGCGAGCGAGCTTCGAGCACCACTTTTGAAATCTTTATAGCGACGAAATAAAAGATAAATAGACGGACGGGGACGATCATCCATCGTAGCATGCGATATTCACCTCCGACAGATTCGAGACACTAAAAGATACGAGATTTTTAAGAATAAAGCGTTCTCTAGACAATCATATTATTGCACAATATTTGATTGTACATTATATTATCGTCTATATTGAATATCTAAAAAGTTTTGTATTTTTTAAAGAGGTACCATAATATTATAGTAAAAATAATATTAAACGAAGTAGTTTATAATAATATTTAAAGGTTTAATTCTTAATAAATCGATATCGAATAGAAATATTTACTATGAATATATTCATCAATGCAAAAACTATTTATATTTATCCTAAATGAATAAGCATTATCGAATATATCGAATTTGATTAGTCCAAACAAAATCTATTTATGATGATATTTATTATTCATATATTCGATATAATGCTTATTCATTTAGGTTAAATATAAATAGTTTTTTAATTGATAATAAATATATTCATAATGGATATTTCTATTCGATATCGACAACTCTAATCATTAATACACACTGCAACGTAAATAAAAGAAGTATTACTTTTAAAATTATAATCTGTATAACGATAGAATGGAATATATAAATTATTTCCGATTTTCTTACTTGCTAATTTGATCAACTCGATTTTGTTGCTCTAAATCTTTGAAAACTACTACCAGCTATTCCATGCCAGCGTAACATCTTAAACTTATCAATTCAATGAAAATCTCAATAGATTATGTTGCAACAAAATTGAGTTAAATCAGAATCAAGCCATAAAATCAAGATTATATTGTCTTATAAATTAATTACATTTTATTGTAATTTTATTGTTAAATTTATAACATAATATATTTAAAAAAAAATAAAAAATAAAAAAGATGAAAATTAAAAATATGACTTCTCTCTCATCGCAAAAAATATCCGTATTATATCTGCATTTATTCGTTCTCGAATGTTGAATAATACTGACTATACTTTATACGCAACAGGTTTCAAGCTCTGTAATCGTATTATAAGTGCTAATTTTTTATCATTTGATTTATTTTTCGTGGAAACAGGCGGATTGAAAGTTCAGCTGATGCTGCGATGCACGGCGTCGAATGAGAATTTACACGAGTTATATGTCCTCGTAAACAGAAATGTCGCGAAGTCATGGATATGCATGTCACACCACATTTGTTAAGCTAGTAGTTGCATTCAGAATATCAGTCATAGCTCTCAAAACGTGATACGAAGACGATGAACACTTGCTCGGCATGTACATAATTTACAATAACAAATTTCTACTATAAAACACACACTCTCTCTTCTCTCAAGATTTCACTATTTTGCTTTGCCAAATCTCATTCATTCAATGTCGTTCTTTCAATAAAATAAATATGTTTCCACTTTTGATTACAACTTTTTGATTACAACAAACGATAACAGACATGCAGGTCAATATGACTCAGTATCTAATACAATTTTTTAGAACGAAGTTGTTGAACGGCAGCAGATGGAGACTCCAATTTCTTCTTCCAAAATGATTGGTCGAGTTTCGACTTTCGAGTGCGTCCTCTCATCGAGATCCAATGAAATCGTAACAAGACGTGGAGTAGATAGTACTCGTGTTGTAAAAGTTGGATCGGGAAGTCCCTCGTATTTCCTCGTAACTTGCTGTCCTGCATCTAAACGAAGACCCTCGAGATTTTTTCCATGCATTCAAGTTTGCTCTGGTCTCTACTTGCTTTGAATAAATTGCTCGTTATAACGGGTTGGGTCTTCTTCTCGCTTTTTAAAAATACAACACCATTCGCAGCTCAAACAACGTGAGACGCTTTCTTCGTAATGATAATTGCAATCGATCATCTTGTTTAAGTGGCAAACTTTATCAATATTCCGTTGACATTGGCTCTACAAACTGTTTCTAACAGGTTTTGAATTCAATTTGAACGTAGAAGTTTTCAGTATCAATGTATAATTTACAATATATTATCCTAAGAGTTAATAATTAATACACTTAAAAAATGTACTAAATGTTAATAAATATTTATTTGAATACTATTACTTTAATATTTACTACATGTATATAAATATGTTTTTGGTACAAAAGCCATTAATTTCATTTACGTAATAATTTTTTTTTTTATTGAATATATTATATGTTTATTTCCCTGTAGATGTCAAGTTAATATTATTGAAGGAAATGTACAATATTTATTGCGTTCTCTAACAGTGAATTTTTTCTTTTTAATTTCGAGACATGTACTCTATGTAATAAGTTATTGACTATTATATAACGCGATTAGTTTAAAATGTTCATATCGAAATTTCAATGATCCTTTACTTTTTAGTGCGATTCTGGAGTGGCTGTGGACAGATTCTTTCACGCCTTGTATTCAACGAGGAAGAAGCACTTGATGCCGTTCCTGCTCGGCACAGCTTGTTCCGAAGTCACCGAGACTCTGGCCAAAATTGTTCCTTATTGGAACGTGATCCAGGTATCATTTGGCTCGACGGCACCAGCACTCTCAGATTCCAACGAGTTCCCCCTATTTCTGCGAACCGTTGCGCCGGATTCGAGTCACAATCCGGCCAGGATAGCATTGATCAAACACTTCGGATGGGACACCGTCACCGCGCTTTCGCAAACAGGCGACATGTACTCCTTGGTAAGTAGGTCGTAAGGAACACGAACGTCGCGCAAATCGACTTTCCGAATTTATTGAAGCGACACTTCCTGTCACTTTAATAGTCCGCACCGGAAATAATTTGATCGCAATATTGATGGGCGTCGTGCAATTTTTCTTCGAGATTGTACTCAAAGTATTTTATTAAAATTTTTTTCTAAGATTAATGTTCTACCATATAACATTTATTTGGCATACAGTTCAATTTGAAATTCGAGAGCCACAAAATGAGCTAAATTTGGGATCGGTCTTTTCATACAAATTGCATAATGCGTAATGCGAAAATATAAGCGTAGAAATGTAAGCGTGGAATTTACACGCTTACTGTTTAAATGATATAATTTTCTAATTTCACATTCTCGAATAAATGGAGTATGAAATGAATGCGAGTATGAAACATTATCGAAATTCACAGAGATTATTTGAAAAATTATGTTTGATAATGGATTGGAAATCGGCTCCTTCATAAAGAACGCGTGGCATTCAAATTGCAGTTGACGTTGATTTAATCGCGATTGAAATTTGCGCCAAAAAATATCCACTTATAAATCCAATATTTCCTGCAATCGCTGCTTTTACCGTAATATCGAGATCAGATGAAGTGGAATCCGAAATACGGAGGGAATGTGTGCGATAACACGGTCGCGAGGACATTTTCCATCGTTATATTTGTCTCTGTCTCGCTTTACGTAACCGCGTGTTTAATTGCGAGCTACACCGCGGAAGTTCGTTTATGCCCGGCGTGACGTGCGAGCTATACAATGAAGTTCCCGTTATGTCGGCTTTAATTAACTTTCGATTTGTACTCACGCGTAGTTAACTAGAGCGCCGCGCGTTCGGTATCGCGTTTCGGTTAATTCTCGGTCAATTTCCGTCGCTACACTGGTAACGGAAGCTACCACACGTCACATCCGGCTTTAATATAGCCTAGGAATATACGTGTGACGAATGGATCCAAGGGCGTCGCAGTATCAGGATTTCGAAGCAAGCAAGGATTTCAAAACAATAAGCAATTTATGTAGCAATATAATTCTTTTTACTGTTGTGCGAGTAGAAAGAAAAGTTAGGATAAAGCGAAGTAATTTCAATATAGGTCAACAGAAATTTTCGAATCGTATGAAAGATTGAAGTTGCACAGTGTATTCAATTGAACATACAAAACATACATTATTGCATCAAATAGTGTTTTGTATGTTTGAATACACT